>NC_032016.1:1021458-1023575 GCF_001865875.1 Lupinus angustifolius | reverse complement strand
ATAGTGATGTCCGAATATGACACCCGGATCCTCTAAACCATCTCAAAGGTTTTGGGGTTAACTTGGGTTTTAAGAAACCCAAGATTTTTATGTTTGAATGCTTTTGAATATATATGATTGTTGATGAAATGTGTTGAATATGGTATATGAATGTTGTTGTGAACTTTTCTGGGTGCAGATGTTTGAAAAACCATGTGAAAATACGTTTGATTAGCCGAAAAAGGCAAAATTGGAATTCTATCCAGGTCCTTCTCGCTTGGGCGAGCAGGTCTTGCTTGGGCGAGCAGGTCTCGCTTGGGCGAGAGAAGTCCGTCGCTTGGGCGAGGACTGGGCGAAGGACTGGGCGAGGAGAAGTTTTGGTTCTGTAACTCTGTCGCTTGGGCGATAGAGCCTCGCTTGGGCGAGAGGGTCTCGCTTGGGCGAGAGAGCCTAGGTTTTAGAGATTGTTTTTGGGGAATCATCGCTTGGGCGAGAGATAGTAATTGTGTTTGACTATTTGGATTGTTTGGTTGAGTATGTAATAACCATAGTATGGGTATGTGATATAAACTACTTTGGTATAACACCGTAATTGAATTAAAAAGTAAAGTATTCAAGGTGTTGGAATTAAATAGTCAACATCAGTAATTAATTTTAAAGAAAGTAGGGATGTATGATTTAGGGTGATGCCCAAAAAAGGATACGTGATATCACGAAGCGAGATCGTGCGACCGTAAGTGGTTTGGTCTGGGACCGTCCAGGGTGATTCAGCGATAGTCGTAGTGGTAGGGACGTTACCCGGGTATTCAGTGATGGTCTTAGTGGTGGGATGTATTTCCTTTATATTACGTGTTAACGTAAGATCGGGACCCACAAGAAGCATTCCTGAGGGAGATGACTTAAGGTGGGCCGAGCATGGTAAATAATGATTAAAAGATTTAATCATCTAATTGTGGTTAGATTTCATATGCATATGGTTAATAATGGAGTAGTGGAGAGGAAATTGACGGGATGACTTAGAGCACCGTGATGTTGAGAGGGACGGCGTTGTTGGACGGTGATTCATCAACAATGCCTTGAGGGAGAGTCTAGGTGAGGTGAGTCCCTTGTATTCCTAGGAGGGGATATCTTGTTGGATCGGACAGTTCTCACAGGCCAAACTAGACGATCTCTGACAACCCCTCTTTGCAATCTGGATCAATGAGAGGGATTCCCAGAAAGCGTTTGTTACGACACCGTCCTCTTATGGACTGTTCCTGTGGAACTTATTGATCAATTGGCGTACGAAATGATTTTTGGTGCGTACAAAGTGGCTTGGTATGAGATCTTGATTTATTTCCGACTGGGTTATTGGGAGGATATTGGGGTAAGGTGGATGATCATGACATAGCATGCATATATTGCACTTGTGGAAGTGGATTCCCACATTTGAGTTACAAACATCATGCATCATTAACATTATGCACATATTATTACTTATGGTTATGATATTAGTTTATGAAATGTATGTTGATACATTATTGTTTATGTTGATAAACGGTGGGTTATGATGTCGGTTATAGATAATATATGTGTATGTTATTATTTGGGGTTATGATCTCCACTTATATGTTATTTAATTATAGTCATGATATCTTGTCAATGAATTAAATATTGATAAATGGTGAATTATGATATTGTTTGGGAATAAATGTTGTTTACATTACATAGGTTGATTAGATAATTGTTTATGAGAACAATTGATGAGTTTGGTTATATTACTCATGTGGATTGGATAATTGTTTACGAGGACAACTGATGAGTTATAATGTGATATGTTATATATATATATATGTGTGTTAGGTATCAGTGGCTAAAATACACCTAGAAGTGGGGTTGAATAGGTGTAGCGGTCAGAGTATCCGCTTTTCGCAAACAACAATTAATGCTGAAATAACCCAGATTAATCGATTAACAGAGAAGAAATAATCAATTAACACAATCAACTTAATCGATTAAAATAGCTTAGATTACACAAACAGATTCGGTTTCTTGCACGACAATCAACTGAGATCGAAGCAAATATACAGAGCTAACAGATATATCAGAGTTACAACAGTATAGTATAGAAACAAAATATTACAATTAAAACAACTATA
>NC_032016.1:1020228-1021358 GCF_001865875.1 Lupinus angustifolius | reverse complement strand
TGATGATCTTCAAGCTCTTATAAAAACACAAGTTGTCCTCATCAAAACAAAAACACGTAGTGAGAAAGCTTTCCGAAGTGGTCCTCTTGACATGTGCACTTTCAATCTCCCCCTTTTGATGATGACAAACACTACACCAATTGTTTGATGAATTAGCTTGAAGATTGTATTGGCACTGGTTGATATGATGCGCGAATATTTCAGAAGCACTTATTACGATCAACCTGCACAATCAAACAACAACAAAACAACCTTTCTCCCCTGTTTGACATTATCAAAAAGATAACCCAGGTCAAAAGTAGACAAAGATATGTAGTTAAACATAAAAAAAAGTTAATGAATCAATTTGGGATTTAACTATTAACCTGTTTTATTTTCGGTGGCTTGAACAAATGCGCTTGTTTAGACAATAAAATAACTAAGAGGTAGAGAGAACGCCATACAAGATTAAAATAGAATACGCATAATAAGCAGTGTAGTGCAATAACCAGCTTAATTTATGCATCATAAAATCTCATATGATCAAGAACCATTCAAATAACCAAATAAGCTATTTTGACATAATTAAACACAAAAATTAAAAACATAGCATAAAGAGTAAAAATATCCAGCAACCATACAAACCATAAAATGTCAAACAGAGACTGAAAAGGCACAAATAAGTCTTGAAACAGTCACAACAACTGAGTCCATAAAGTGCAATAAAGAAGAAATAAACCTAAGGGTAAGATATCCTAGGTCTAAAGTCTTCTAAACTATGGTTGAGGTGGAGGAAGATCAATCTCATCATCAGGAATAGCAACATTCTGGTCACCCCTGATCAGCATAGACAACTTCTGAAATTCAGAACAAAACAATGCATTCTAAGCTTCAGCTGTAGAGCGAATGAAGGCATTCTGAGCTTCGTCTGTTGATTGAATCAGATTCCTCACTGTTTGATATTGGTTATCAGAAATAAGCAGTTTGACGCTCTTCATACTGTTCCATACCAGCAAAGTACGAGTCCTTCAACCCTTGAAAGTGAAGATCCATGCGGTTGTTGAGCCTTTGTTCCATAGCCTCCATCTGAGCCATACCAAAAACAGAATCCTGTGATGCTGTCCTAGAGGGCTCCCCCTGATTTGTAGCAT
>NC_032016.1:1019798-1020128 GCF_001865875.1 Lupinus angustifolius | reverse complement strand
CAGACTCTCACCAACCAGATGATCCTTATCAGTATACTCAACAATAATGGTGTCGAAATGTCAATATGCAAATAATCCACAATCCGTGAAATAAAGGTACTGTAGGGAAGCAACTTTGACTGAGATAGAGAAACACTATTCATAATCTTCAATATTTCCTCGGGCCAGTTAATCACCACATTATTCTTAACAGCGTACATGAAACGCAAATCATTCATAGTAGGTTGTGCATGATTTGTGTTCCTCTGCACCAGAATATAAGCAAAGATATAATGCACCAGCCTGTTCTCAACAGATAATGACCCAGCCTTGGTCAGTTGACCCTGAATA
>NC_032016.1:1018681-1019698 GCF_001865875.1 Lupinus angustifolius | reverse complement strand
GGGCGACCTTGCTCCATTTTTATGCAGAAACCGAATTGATGTTGGACCAAATAGAGAAGGAATGTGGCAAACCTAACCTAGGGTTTTGATTTGGGGAAAACGGGAATGAAGTGGAATATGGATGAAATTGGAGATTTCTAGGGGGTTTGAGAGGGTTAGGGGTGAGGTTTTTCTAGCTTAATGCACTTGGGTCAGTTGTGTTACAATTTCAGAGACTCAAAAGCAAGAGGAAATGGAGAAAAATGCTGAAAAAGCGTGAAACCGAAGTGCTGTCTGCACTTAACCTACTGGTTTTAATCGATTAACGGACATGGTTAATCGATTAAAATCATGTGAAAAATGATTTTTCAAAAACCGATGCCCAGGTAATCCATTAACACTAAATGTTTAATCGATTAAACACGGTAAAAAAAGGTTTTTAGCTAGCAGTACAGTTTCAACTCTTTGAGACTTATGCACGCGTTCTAACGGATTAATCTAAACATATATAATCACAAAAAGAAGTTATCATGAGATATCATTTTGCATTTCAACAAATTTCATTTAAATCAAGAGACTAATAAACATATAGATGCAAGACATAAACTAAACATCTAGACAGTTTTAATCAAGATATTGTTCATCAAGAATTCCAAGTTCTCTCCTTAGAACATAGAAAGTATCCCGTGGAAGGGGCTTGGTGAAAATATCTGCTAACTATTTAGAAGTTTCAACAAATTCAAGCACGCAGTCACCTTTTTGTATATGATCACGTAAGAAATGATGTCTAATTTCTATATGCTTGGTTCTAGAATGCAAAACGGGATTCTTGGATAGGTTTATGGCACTTGTATTATCGCATTTAATGGGGATCTTTTCTAGTTTAAGACCAAAGTCCTTAAGTTGCTGCTTCATCCAAAGGATTTGAGCGCAACACACAACAGCGACAATGTATTCCGCTTCGGCGGTGAACAAATGAATTGCTTTTTACTGTGCCATGCAACTAATGAATTGCCCAACAAGTGACAAGTACCACTA
>NC_032016.1:1018247-1018581 GCF_001865875.1 Lupinus angustifolius | reverse complement strand
CACTTTTTGCAGAGAAAAATAATGTCCATGTAAATCGGGAGAAATCATCAACAATAACTAGGGCATAGTAGCTACCACCAAAACTCATGATTTGTGATGGTCCAAACAAGTCCATATGGAGTAACTCCAAGGGCCTTGAAGTGGAGATCACATTTTTCTTTTTAAAAGAGTTTTTGGTTTGTTTACACTTTTGACAAGTGTCACAAAAATCTCTTTGGTTTTAAAATTCAGCTTTTGTAGCCCCTCAACTAGTTCGTTTGATGATAATTTATCTAGATGTTTTACAAGGATATGTGCAACGCGTCTGTGCCAAAGCCAGATGTCATCTTCTTTA
>NC_032016.1:1017877-1018147 GCF_001865875.1 Lupinus angustifolius | reverse complement strand
CAGAATCGAAAGATACACGATTACCTTTGTCACAGAGTTGGCTTATGCTCAAGAGATTATGTTCTAATCCTTCAACATAAAGAACATTTTCAATAAGGGTCTGAGATGAGTTACCAACTGTTCCGGTGCCAAGAATCTTTCCCTTGTTATTGTCTCCGTACGTGATGTATCCTTTACCTTTAAGTGAAAGATCCAGAAATGTTTGATCTGTCACCTGTCATATGTCTCGAACACCCACTGTCTAGGTACCATTTCTGCCCTTGTGTTCGA
>NC_032016.1:1017270-1017777 GCF_001865875.1 Lupinus angustifolius | reverse complement strand
CTTTGGATTCCACAATTGCAGTCACTTTCGGTTGCCATTTCCTGTCAAGACAACATAAAACTTTATTAGTTAATTCTCCTGAGGCAAAAGATTTATCTAGAGCAACTAAATGATTCACGATATGAGTAAATCGCTATTGCATATTACTGATTGAGTCGCTAGGTAACATGCGAAATAGCTCATACTCGTGGGTCAGCGCATTTAATCTGGCGCGCTTGACTTCGCTAGTGCCTTCGTGAATCACTTGTAAAGTGTCCTACATTTCTTTTGTATTTGGGCACTGCGAGACCCTAAAGAACTTATCGTAGGATAGGGCCAATGTGATGATATTTTTGGCGCGTAGGTTATGCTGGACCCTCTTGCGCTCATCATCGGTCCATAGACTTTTAGGCTTGTCTTTAGGTTCATCGTCCACTAGATGATGTGGAACGAAAGGATCGTTGACTACGGATTCCCAAATATCCGAGTCAATGGCTTCTATAAAGATTTGCATGCGGACTTTCCAGT
>NC_032016.1:1015267-1017170 GCF_001865875.1 Lupinus angustifolius | reverse complement strand
TAATGTGATATATTATATATATATGAACTGCTTTTCATATCTGAGTGTAATATTCTGAGTATGTCCACGCTGTCAATGAATTATATTCATTAGATGTCTTACTCTCTCTATTTCTCTTCTTTTCTATTGCTTGCTTTTCGGACGTGTGCTCGTCAGATAGACAGCTTTGCTCGGATTTGGAGCTACCTGTCCGTGATGTTCCAGGAGGGGGCATGCAGAATTGAGGAGAGACAATATCCTAGCTTTAGAGTTAGCCACTAGGAGTTGCTTATCATTTTGTGAATTTTGAAACATTGACGACTTCAGCTTGCTCATGTCTTTGTTTAGTGTCTTTTGACGATTATTAATATTTCTGCCCTTTCTTGTTGGATATGTATATTAAGTACTTATGATCTTTTATATCTGTGAAAATGTATATTTAGGAAATGTTGTATCATTTCAGTTGTCGTTAGGTAACCGGTTTTGATTTCCGCGTTATATGTTACTTAAAGTGATGTCCCGGAAAAGAAAGGTTTTTAAAAGGAAACAATTTTATACCACCAATTCAAAAAAAAATTTACTCATTTTTCCGCGTAATAAATACAGACACCTTTTCAGATCATAAATCATTACATATACCATTGCATTAATGATATCAAAATCATTGAATATATCATTGCATATTCATTCATCATTTCTGTTATATAAATATATTTTTATCACATTTAATAAACAGACACCTTTTCAGATAGAGTTTCTTCGGTATAGCAAGGCATGAAGTCTAGTTCTTGTTAGGTATCAGTGGTCTAGACACACCTAGAAGGGGGGTTGAATAGGTGTAGTGTTATCAATTACCACTTTTCGCACCCAAAACCTGGTTCTGGAGAACAACCCAGGTAATCGATTAACTAGTGGGCTTAATCGATTAAAACGTATCAGAGACAGAATTAGCAGATTTGCTTCTTGCACAGCAAGTTACCAACAAACAAGCAGAGAGACAACTTATATTTTTTATGCACAATTAGCAAAGATATGGCACAGTAGCAGTATGCAAAATATCAGCTTAATACACGAATTAAAACAACTTGAATTATAAAAAAGATTGAAAGAGAACAACTTGCACAATAACATTTTTATCCTAATTCATTTGCGGGTCCACTTGCAAACTACATCCAGGCCTCCCCTTCTGATCTTGGGAGATTTCTCTTTACTATATTGAAAGCATTGTATTGTTACATACATCAATTCAATTACAAGACTCTAGACGCTTCTTTCTTGAATTTCAAGAACCTCTAACCTTGGTTTGACTATCCCTATCGCCCAAGAAAACCTTTCTCGCGATCCAGCCCCAACCAAGATTCGCTCTAAATTCAAGACCTCCAAGCTTTGGTGAAGATTCACTAAATCTCAATGGTGGTAAGACACCAAGAGACGAAACCTAATGTACAAAACAGTATACAAAAATAGAGTTTTACTAAGCACTAACATGCTCAATTTACAACAATGAAAACTCAATGATTAACCCACACTCAAGTAACACAAGTCATCATGAATATATGCGAGTTAATACAAAAAATACAGATAATGCAGAATCTTTCTCGAAAATCTCTAAACAGAATGCACGAACATGTAAGAAAGTATGAATGAGATTTAGCACATTAAAACTACATGCAATACATCATGAACAATATCAACTAAGCATGTTAATCTCTCTTTCTCATACATATGATGCAGTAAATCATGGAAAAAATATGCTCTCTAATAGTTGCTAACAATGATATGCAATGCTACACGTTTCTGCAATTTATACAAAACAGATTTGGCTCCACAAAGAGAACAACTTGCACAATAACATTTTTATCCTAATTCATTTGCGGGTCCACTTGCAAACTACATCCAGGCCTCCCCTTCTGATCTTGGGAGA
>NC_032016.1:964711-1015167 GCF_001865875.1 Lupinus angustifolius | reverse complement strand
TCTTGGAACCCAAAGAACTTCGTCACCCTTGGTTTGACCTTTCCCAAAACCGACTCCCAAGAAAACCTTTCTTACCGCGATTCGGCCCCAGCCAAGGTATCACTCTTTATCCCAATACCTCCAAGTCTTTGTGAAGAACACCTTACCTAACCACAACTAGGATTTTCCTAATCCTTGAATTACAACCCTTTGAGTTATGAAAGAGTACTTAATACTACGAACATGTAAGAAAGTATGAATGAGATTTAGCACATTAAAACTACATGCAATACATCATGAACAATATCAACTAAGCATGTTAATCTCTCTTTCTCATACATATGATGCAGTAAATCATGGAAAAAATATGCTCTCTAATAGTTGCTAACAATGATATGCAATGCTACACGTTTCTGCAATTTATACAAAACAGATTTGGCTCCACAAACCGTTTTTTTCAGTTACGCATTTAAAACAGTTAAAACAGAAAACACAAACTAACACGTTAATGGATTAAGACTCGGAGTTAATCGATTAACCTGTATATTTTAATACATGATTAAATGGTAAACTACTTATATGTTATGCTTGACACCTATACATGTTTTAGCAATTATGTTATGCCTAATATGCACATATAACATGTACGATTAATGCATAAACACATAATAAACTAGATGATATACCTCATGAATATGATATGTCAACATTTATGGCTTGTGAGACTTGCATCTAGGTTTACCTAACCTAGACTCACTAACTAAGGCACACATCCCAGACTACTTAGAAATATAACTCTATTGATATAACCTAGTCTAGATATGACCATTGGTTTCTAGACATGTTGATTGTTGAGTCATCTTCAAGCTTTTACTAACTCCTTGTCATCATCAAAACATCGGAAAAACATTGCTAGTGCAATCTTTGACACTTTGCACTTTCAATCTCTCCCTTTTTGATGATGACAAACACCACATCAAATTTGATGAAATATCTTGACGATGTTGTACATTTGCATAGCGGTTCTGAATTCAAAGTTGAAGTGCTTGCTCTCCCCCTTAGGTATGCAATGATTACTACGGAAGCTATTTTACAACCTACAAATACATCAAACACAACAAGCAATCTTTCTCCCCTTTTGATATTATCAAAAAGAACAACTAATTAACATAGTCAAAAGTAAGAAGAGATATAGCAATTTATTTTGAAAAACTGTAATTGATTGATTAATTATTGGCATAATCAATAACTAGATTTAGAATCTTAAACAAATGCATTGATTTCTGACTCTAAAACCGAATATAGACAGATTTTGCATGACATATCTATTATGTAAACAGCGCATGGAATGATTAAACATATATGTATGCCACTTGTTAGCACCTCTTGTTAGCACTTGTTGGGTATTTTCATTTTAAAGCATATTTCAATCATTCAATTAGAATACACAATTAAGACATGTTCAAGATTCACGCAAAAACATATTCCATTTAACATAATTAGCAAGGTTCAATATAGTTACAAAATACTAAAAGAAGATACAACCATAACCATGAAATGTACTTGACTCAAAAATATAAACGTAAGCCACAAAACAACAAAAAATGAATTTCTGAAAAAATTGAGCCCAGGTAATCGATTAGCAAAAAATTTAATCGATTAAAATGATTTATTTCAAAAAGCTTTAGCTAATGGAACTCATTTAATCGATTATACTGAGGGTTAATCGATTAATGACAGAAAGTTGATAATTTTGAGCTTACTAAGACATGCTAAGGGATACAACCTAAAACTCTATCTAATCTAGAATTGAACAAACTTTCTAGAGCCAAAATGCATGAAAACATATAGCAATTAAGCATACATGCATTTAATGACAATATGTACAATTTAGAGATTTACCGGCAACTTAGCATATACTCACTTAGCATGGTATCAAGCATACAATAGACATGGCACTTTCAAACAGAATGTTGCTTTGATACAGATGTACATGTTATGATGAAACTTGTTAAATAATTTTAAAGCATTTGATAGCACTTACTATGATATCACATGTTATGTATTGAGTATAACAATAAGATATACTTTTTAGTTCAAGTGTACTCAATATCAAGAATTAATTTTTTAACCTTGTTAATAGACTTAACTTACTTACTCTTTGGTGATAGGTCAAACTTACCTTGATGTACTCACCAACCTTGTGCCTAGAACATCTTTTGTTGATTTATCCCTTGATGCGCAAATGTCATTTGGCACACCTACAAACACAATTCACTTGTCTCTTTCAGGTACCCAAGTTATTTTGGGTCCCTTCTTGTTAGTACCTAAGGGATCTTGCATCTTCTTTACCCAAACATATTTGCCACTTGGCACACCAAATTTTCTAATAAAGCATGTAGTACATGTGTGACCATGTGTACCACAATAGAAACAAGTAGGCATGTTATTATTTGACTTCTTATGCATATGAACTACTAGATTTCTACATGGTCTTTTCTTAGGTTAAGGTTTATATCCAATTCTAGATCGGTTATCAATGTTTCTTGTATTAGCAAGCAATGTGTCAAGGTTTTCTTGACTATATGTGAGCTTTGAAAGTTTTTGTTTCAAAACATAATTTTCAACATTTAAATTCTCACAAGTATCACATATAGTGGGTTGACATAATTTAGAAGTAGAGAAATCACATGAGGCACACGCATAGATAAGATCAAGAGTTTCATTTTCAAGTCTAAGCTCATCTAATTCCTTTGGCATTTCAATTATTTTATTTTCATGCAAGGAGATAACTCTTTTTCTATCTATATTTATTTTAACAATTTTATTTAATTCCTCATGTATTTCGACATAAGCTGCATATAATTCATTGTATGGAGGAGAATTATTAGAGTATGATGAAGTATAGGAGTTTACCTCAATAGAATCATCTTCATCACTAGATGTGCACTTCTCATGCACTTGTGCCATAAGGCATACCTTTGTATTTACCTTTGAGGTAGTCAGGGCATTGATGCTTCATGTGGCCCGATTTTCCACACTCATAGCAAGTGAAGCCTTCTTTGGGAATCTTGCTTTTCTTGGTCGAGTTCTTGGCTTCTTTCTTGAGATTCTTGATTTCATCACTAGATGTGCACTTCTCATGCACTTGTGCCATAAGGCATACCTTTGTATTTACCTTTGAGGTAGTCAGGGCATTGATGCTTCATGTGGCCCGATTTTCCACACTCATAGCAAGTGAAGCCTTCTTTGGGAATCTTGCTTTTCTTGGTCGAGTTCTTCTCTTCTTTCTTGAGATTCTTGATCCCTCCTTTCTTCTTGAGATACTTTTTGAATTTTTAAAAAAGGAGAGTCAAGTCTTCATCGGAATTAGAATCTGAACTGGAATCCTCACTTTCTTCATCTTCTTGAAATTTTGTAACCTTGAGTGCGATTCCGTTCTTGTCTAACTCTTCATTCAGTGTCAAGCGTCTTAACTCCATTTCATGTTCTTGGAGTTTCACAAATAGAGTAGCTAATGGCATGTTGTCTAAGTTCTTTGATTCCATTATCGCGGTTACCTTTGGTTGCCAACTCCTGTCAAGACACCGTAAAACTTTGTTAGTAAGTTCTCCTTTGGTAAAAAGTTTATCTAGGGCAACTAGATGATTTACAATATGAGTGAATCGTTTTTGCATATTGCCGATAGATTCACTTGGTAACATACGAAATAATTCGTATTCATGTGTCAATGCTTTCAGCCTGGCACACTTGACCTCGCTAGTGCCCTCGTGAGTCACTTGTAAAGTGTCCCACATCTTCTTGGCACTTTGACACTGAGATACCTGAAAGCATTCGTCATATGATAGGGCTGATGTGATTATGTTCTTAGCGTGTAGGTTATACTGAACCTTTTTGCGCTCCTCATCGGTCCACAAACTTTTAGGTTTTTCTTTCGGTTCGTCATCCATTAAGTGTAGTGGGACGAAGGGCACGTTGATTACGGATTCCCAAATATCCGAATCAATGGCCTCAATAATAATCTGCATCCGGACTTTCCAGTAGGCGTATCCCTCGCCACTGAATTCAGGAGGACGGTTCATGGATGCTGCTATCACCGCCAAAGGGGTTGGTGGAACCCATTTAATTCCCTTAGGATCACGCATTTGTGCTTGAGCTAGCACGTCGTACTAGCTTTGATACCACTTGTTAGGTATCAGTGGTCTAGACACACCTGGAAGGGGGGTTGAATAGGTGTAGCGGTTATCAATTACCACTTTTCACACTCAAAACCCGGTTTTGGTGAACAGCTCAGGTAATCGATTAACCATTAGGCTTAATCGATTAAAACGTGTCAGAGACATAATTGGTAGATTTGCTTCTTGCACAGCAAGTTACCAACAAACAAGCAGAGAGACAACATATATTTTTATGCACAATTAACAAAGATATGGCACAGTAGCAGTATGCAAAATATCAGCTTAATACACAAATTAAAATAGCTTGAATTATAAAAGAGATTGAGAGAGAACAACTTGCTCAATAGGATTTTTATCCTGATTCGTTTGCGGGTCCACTTGCAAACTACTTCCATGCCTCCCATTTTTATCTTGGGAGATTTCTCTTCACTATATTGAAAGCATTATATTCTTACATACACCAATTCAAGTACAAGACTCTAGACGCTTTTTTCTTGAATTTCAAGAACCTCTAACCTTGGTTTGACTATCCCTATCGCCCAAGAAAACGTTTCTCGTGATCCAGCCCCAACCAAGATTCTCGCTCTAAATTCAAGACCTCCAAGCCTTGGTGAAGATTCACTAAATCTCACCACGAGACAAAACCTAATGTACAAAACAGTATACAAAAGCAGAGTTTTATTAAGCACTAATATGCTCAATTTACAACAATAAAAACTCAATTATTAACCCACAGTCAAGTAACACAAGCCATCATGAATGTATGCAAGTTAATACAAAATACAGATAATGCAGAAGCTTTCTCGAAAATCTCTAAACAGAATGCATGAACATGTAAGAAAGTATGAATGAGATTTAGCACATTAAAACTATATGCAATACATCATGAACAATATCAACTAAGCATGTTAATATCTCTTTTTCACACATGCATCTCTCTTCTGCCTATATGATGCAGTAAATCACGAAAAAATATATGCTCTCTAATAGTTTCTAACAATGATATGCAATGCTATACGTTTCTGCCATTTAACCCAATTTATACAAAACGAATTTGGCTCCACAAACCGTTTTTCAGTTACGAAGTTAAAATAGTTAAAACAGGGAATTTTGATTACAAGGACCACAAGGATGCATTATTGTCACCTCTGGTTTAGTATTAAGAGAACATTCTATGAGTCTTGCAAGGAAGTGGCTAAAGACTTGAGAAGATGGAAGGCTTTAGCAAATAGGGAATTTTGATTACAAGATGTAGAAAAAATAAAGTCTTGTAATATTTTTATTTTTTCAGGAATAAAATAATATCTTATTGCTACCAAGCTTCTTATTGCTGCCAAGTTTCTTATTCATTGTCGTGCAAATATTTAAAGGTTGTTTTTATTGCAATGAACAAAAAAAAATCATATTGGGAGAGGTAATAAAAACTTGTATTTAGATGTGATCTAGGTCCAAAACTTTGTGTGTTCTCTTAGATTGCCATCAACTGCATAAGGCCTTGTAGAGTACGCTGTCAAGTTACCAAGTGTAGGGCAAGATGTTTAATGTTAGTAACCCAAATTAAAAGAACGGATGTAGAGGCAACCATAATCCAAAACTTAAAGTTGTCATCAACGCAGGAAAACCAAAGGGGCATACCTCATGGTCACCAATTGCGGGTCAAAACGTCTTGCTATACCGATCCTCCAAATGAAAAGGAATTTAAAAAAACTGTTGCATGCATCATTATTTTCTTCATTTAAACAAGAAAACATTGTTTCATTTAGGAATCATCGAAACACTGCTCCCAAGCATCCGTACCACACCAGACTACGGTCCAAGCTGATGGCAGACCAAGAATCCAGTACTATCGATAACAGGTCCGAGCTTGCTGAAATCAAAGAGAAAATGAATTAGATGATGAAAATCATCCAGGATATGCAAAAGGCTCGAAGCTCAGAAGAAAACACCATTGCGCCAGGCGCCAGACAATCACAATCCGCACAAAAGGGGGGTCCAAAGATAGTTATTGGGACCAACCATCGTAAGGGTGTTGTCATAAGGTATGAAGATACAACTAATGATCAAGAACAAGGCGAAGATCTTAATCATGACCTTCCTCCTAAAGGTAAGTCCACAAGCTACCACGCCGAAACTAAGATAAACAAGGGTACCCTGGACGACTCCTCAAGCCTAGAGAAGGAAGAGTTGAAGCTTATAAAAGAGAGACGAAGGGCCATTGAGGGAACAAACTTTCCCGATGTAAAAAAAGCATTTGAGATATTGATGTTGCTCCTGACAGGGCCCAGCTTCAGAGCATGACCAAGAAATCATAAGAATAAGGAGTATACCCAACTAGATTGGAGGAAGAAGAACAATTGTCCATCTTTGTGGCCACTTTGAAGCAACCCTAGTATGAATACTTGGTAGGAAGTGTTGCATCGAGCTTCAACGCACTTATTAAAGTGGAGGAGAAAATAGAAGGGCACATAAGGAGCGGAAAGCTAATAGGAGATCAGTCCAAATTAGGCACGGAAAAGAAGTCCAACTTTATGAAGAAGAATGAGGGAGAAGCACTTGCAATGTTCACGGAGCCGAAGGGATAAAAAGCCTAAAACTCCAAATACCAGACCTCATATAATGCCACACAACCTAGCTACACAACCAACAATAATAACAACCAAAACTGCCAAAGCTATAACTAAACACAACCCTACCAACCCTGCCAAAACCACAGCCAAGCACAAGCCTACCAAAATCGAAACCCCAAAAGAAGAGGCCCACAATTCGATCTGATATTAATACCCTATGCAAAACTATACTCTCATCTTCTAAGGGAGAGAATGATATGCCATATAATAGGAACAATACCCAGAGTCACCCGGAGCCTTGTTTAACCTAAATGTTATTTGCAAGTACCACTATGGGGTCATTGGCCATTCCATTAAAAATTGTTGAGTTCTAAAGCATAAGGTTCAAAGCCTAATCAATGCAAAGCAACTACATTTAAAGCCCATTGTGCCAGATGTAGACAGGAATCCATTACCTAATCATGGTAATCAGGGTGTGAATGTTGTAGATGAGGCTCGGGATAACACATTCATTTGGGAGGAAGTTGAGATAAAAACACTCATGAGGGTAATTTTTTAGGAGATGTGCAAGCGTGGAATGGTAGAAAGGTTGGTGGAAGTTGAAGGTTCAGCTATTTGTGAGTTGCATGGCGAAGTGGATCTCACCCTAGAAGAATGTCTAGAGTTTAAGCTCTTATTGTAGAAGATTCTGCATACGAGATTGATCACAATAGAGAGGGGCCTTCATATCAAACTGTGAATGCTACTACAATAAGTGAGGAGAACGTGATAAGGGCCACGAGACCATTGGTCACTCATTATGAACCTGTATTGAATATTCCGGATAATGTTCATTTATACCCACAAATAACTCAGTGGGTGTCAGTCATAAGTAGGATGGAGCCGGTTCTGAGGCTTGAAACATAAGAAAGACCACAACCTTTCGCTTACAAGACAAATAAAGTTGTGCCATGGATCTATAGTGGAGGGAATTTAGAGACAACTGAACAATAGTTAGAAGTCACCAATGTTGTTGGGGACAGTCGAATAACCAGAAATAGACGTGTGTATGTTCCCTCAGATGCTAAAAAGGTCCTAGACAAAGATAAAACGAAAGGGAAAGTGTGTATCCCTATGGAAGATGAATTGGAGACCAACCTGAATGAGCTATTGCATAACCATGGAGATAAAGGGGAAGTATCTATTGAAGAGACTTGTGAATTTCTGAAATTCATAAAGTAGAGCGAGTATTGGGTCATGAACCAACTATACCATACTCTGGCCAGGATATCCATTATGTCTCTGCTAATGAGTTATGAGCCCCACAGAAAGGTGTTGATGAGAAAACTGATATGTGTACATGTTAGCCACGACATAACCACTGACAAGCTCGGTGGTATCATCAATAACATTGTGGCGGACAATTACATATCTTTTAGCGATTAGGAAATACATTTTGAGGGAATGAGACACACTAGCCTCTGCAAATCTCTATAATGTATTAGAACTACTTAATTGGCAAAGTTCTTATCAATAATGGCTCATCTCTCAATGTCATGTCGAAAAGGACGTTATCTAGGCTTCCAGTCGATGCATCGTATATGAGACCAAGCTCTATGTTAGTGAAGGCGTTTGATGGGTCGAACAGAGATGTCATAGGGGAAATGGAGTTGCCTATAAAAATAGGACCCTGTATTTTCCAGATAGTGTTCCATATCATGGACATTAATCCTAGTTATAGTTGTTCGTTGGGAAGGCCATGGATCCATGCTTCAGGGGTTGTGCCTTCTACATGCACCAACGAGTTAAATTCATAGTGGATGGAAAGTTCCTCACCATTTTGGGAGAAGAATATATGTTGGTATGCAGATCTCTTGACACTCCTACATCGAAGCAGTAGAGGAAGCTATTGGGACATCATTCCAAGCACTGGAGATTGCAAATGCCTCATGTGTAGGAGGATGGACACCCATACTACATCCCCAACCTTCGGAGGCATCCCTGATGATGGAAAGAGAAATGCTGCAAAAAGGGCTATCAACCACGAAAAGGACTTGGGAAGTTTGGCCAGGGAAGGGAAAGCCTAGTCATGTTATGACACACCAAAGATCGGTATGGCCTAGAATACAAACCCACCCAGGAAGATAGAGAGAACTGCTGAAGAGAAGAGGAAATGAAGGATGGCTTGCTTAGGGCATTGGGAGTATGAAGCTAGTGGGATGTTCATCCCACACATTAGGAGGAACTTCGTCAGTGCGTGCTTGGAACCAAGAATGATTGTTGTTATAGGAGATGATGATGCATAAAATGGGGTAGACTATGTTTTTCAGTGTCCTCCAGACACCACTCTCAACAACTAGATAGAGGAAGACGCGTCTCCACGAGTGTTTTTAGAAGCAATGTAATAAGATGTTAGAATCCCTTAGCCATGTCTAAAGCTATTGGGTTTATTTTCTTTCTTTTCGAATAAGGACAATTTATTTATGTTTTATTGAGTAGTACAAGTTTTTGAATTCAATAAAATACATTTCTTTCTTCATATTATGTGTTTCATTATGTTCTTCATATTTTTACACTTGTACACACACACACAAAAACACAGCAAATAAAACCATGAAAAACCTATAAAAATTAATCATAGCATCAACCTAATGCAAATCCGACATTAACCCCAGAAATAATAACTATATTATCAGTCACACGTACAATCATGATCATCCAATTAATCAGCTCAATGAAGGAGATAGTGATGAAAAATGGGAGGCATCACCTGAATTATTGAGGATGGTTGAGCAAGTGTCCAGAGAGATTAAGCCTCATGCCCGCTAAGCTAGTAAATTTGGGGACAGAGGACGACAATAAGGAAGTGAAAGTAGGTACATTGATGAATGAGGAAGAGCGCAAAAAGAGTATTTAGCTTTTGCACGAGTTCAAAGATGTGTTTGCATGATTATACGTCGACATGCCTAGTATGGACAAAAACATAGTGGAACACAAGCTGCCATTGAATCCAGATTCACATTCGGTTAACCAGAACCTACGGAGGATAAACCAGAAATTTCCTTAAGAGTGAAAGAGGAGGTGAAGAAATGACTAGACGTTGGGTTTGTAACAGTCTCTACATATCTAGGATGGGTGGCTAATGTTGTAGCAATACCAAAGAAGGGAGGCAAACTCAGGATCTGTGTTAACTACCGAGATTTGAACAAAGCTAGCCTAAAGGATGATTTCCCAGTACCTCATATAGTTGTATTGGTCGACAACACTGCACACCATGCCCTTTTCTCCTTCATGGATGGGTATTCTGGTTATCATCATATCAATATGGCTTCTGAGGATGTGGATAAAACTAATTTCGTCACCCCATGGGGAACTTTTTGCTATCTAGTCATGCATTTTGGTCTGAAGAATGCTATGGCCACATACCAGGGAGCCATGGTAGCTCTGTTCCACGACATGATGCATAAGGAGGTGGAGATCTATGTAGACAACATCAAATGAAAATTCAAATCAGAGGGGGAGCATGTGGAGAATCTAAGGAAGCTATGTGAACGACTCAGAAAGTATAGCCTCAAGCTAAATCCCACAAAATGTAGCTTCGGGGTTAAATCGGGACGAGTCCTTGGTTTCATTGTCAGCCAGAAAGGAATTGAATTAGATCCCGGAAAAGTCAAAGCAATCATGGAAATGCCAGCACCCCGAACCAAGAAGGAAGTCAGAGGTTTCTTAGGGTGTTTGAACTACACATCCAGATTCATCTATCAACTAACAACTACATGTGAACCAATCTTCAAGCTATTAAAGAATAGTCAGGAAGTTAGATGGAATGACAATTTCTAGAAAGCCTTTGAAAGCATAAAGCAATATTTGATCAAACCCCCCAATATTAATGCCTCCAGTACCTGGTCGACCTCTTCTAATGTTCCCTACAGTGCTAGATGACTCTGTGGGATGTGTCTTAGCCCAACATGATGAATCAGGTAGAAAAAAGCAAGCCATATACTATCTAAGCAAGAAGTTTACTAAGTGCGAGATAAGATACTCATTGCTAGACTGTACATGTTGTGCTTTAGCATGGGCGTCTCATCGCTTGAGGCAGTACATATTGAGTCACACAACCTGGCTGATTTCAAAGATGGATCCTGTGAAGTATATTAACAGGGATAATTGCTCAGTGGTAGGTCTTAATGGCAAAGTACGATATAGTGTATATGACACGGAAAACAATCAAAGGTAGTGCCCTTGCAGATTATCTTGTCAGTCAACCCATAGAGAAGACCGAACCAATGAACCAAGAGTTCCCAGATGAATGTATCATAAGTCTATCCTTGGAAGGACCACCAAAAGATGGTGTATGGACGTTAATATTTTATGGGGCCTCTAATGCACTCGGACACGGGATAAGAGTCATGCTCGTATCTCCAGAAGACAACTTCACTCCTATTACTGACAAGTTATGCTTTGAATGCACCAACAATATAGCTGAATATGAGGCATGCGCCATAGGTTTGCAAGCAGCATTGGAAAGAAAAGTTAAAATTTTAGAGGTCTTTGGGGACTCAGCCCTAGTCATCCATCAGTTGAAGGAAGAATGGGAGACCCTAACAACAAGCTAGTACCTTATAAGGAGTATATCCAGATAATGGATGAACACTTTGAACAAATCGACTTCTACCATATTCCGAGAGAGGATAATAGACTAGTCGATGCCTTATCCACTTTATCCTCCATGTTCCATATAAGTGGGAAGGATCAACCCCTCATCAAAATAGAAAGCAGAGATCAACCAATCAATTGTTGTGCAATAGAAGTGGAGCGAGATGGGAAGCCGTAGTATCATGACATCAAGGTCTATATACAGAAAAATGAGTATCCCATTGGTGCCTCAGAGATTGACAAGAGAACCTTGAGAAGACTGGCCATGGGTTTCTTTCTAGACGGGGATATTCTTTACAAAAGGAATCATGACATGGTACTCCTCAGATGCCTAGAAGAGAAAGAAGCTGAAGTAATACTCAAAGACGTGCATGAAGGCTCGTTTGGAACTCATGCAAATAGACATGTTTTGGCTAGAAATATCTTAAGGGCGGGTTACTTCTGGATGACAATGGAGACAGACTGTTGTGCCATGTCAGGAAATGCCACAAGTGTCAAATATATGCAGACAATGTCAATGGATGTGATCGGACCAATAGAGCCAAAAGCTTCTAATGGGCATCGTTTCATCCTTTAAGCCATCGACAACTTCACAAAGTGGGTTGAGGCATGTTCATATGCCAACGTGATCAGGACAGTGGTACTCCGATTTATCAAGAAGGAATTAGTCTGTAGATATGACCTACCCAGCAAAATCATCACAGACAATACCACCAACCTAAACAATAAGATGATGACCGAGATGTGCAGCGAATTTAAAATCAAGCATCAAAAATCCTCGCCTTATTGCCCTAAGATGAACGAAGTAGTAGAAGCAGCAAACAAGATTATTAAGGTGGGCAACATCATACTCGCTAGTGTATGAGATGGAGGCAGTGCTCCCTATTGAAGTAGAAATTTCGTCACTCAGAATCATGGCAGAATCAGGATTAAAAGAATCATAATGGATCCAAGCGCGATACGACCAATTGGACATGATAGAAGAGAAAAGGTTAGCTGCTATATGTCATGGTCAGTTGTACCAGAAAAGACTCAGGAGAGCTTATGCTAAGAAAGTTCGGCCACACCACTTTCAAGAGGGGGATCTGGTGCTTAAGAAGATACTCCTGATCCATAAGGACCATAGCGGGAAATGGACCCCAAATTATGAAGGACCATTCGTGGTAAACAATGCATTCTTTGGAGAAGCGTTGATATTGACTACCATGGACAGAAACGATATACCTCTTTCTGTGAATTCAAATGTCATAAAGAAGTATTATGCTGTAGAGATCTTTCAAAAACAAAAAAAAAACAAAAAAAGAAGTTTGTGCATTGATTATACACTTCTTGCAAACTTTCGTGCACTCTTTTAGGAGTATGATGTAAACAAATCCTATATGGTGTGTACCCTCAGACAATTCAGGTTGTTGACACAAGGCTTCTTTGTTATTCCAAACACCAACGAAGATATCTTTAGTCACCCCTTTTGAGCCGAGACAATATGAAAAAAGTTTATTCAAAAAATGCAACACCTTCGAGAAACACCAATAAACCAAGGAAAGGGTAGTTTTCCAACAAATCCTCAAAAGATCAAAAACGGATCGAGTGGATTACAAAAAGAGCCCGCTAAGAGTTTTAATAAACCTTAGGCAAAAGTTAGGGCAAATCAAAGAAAATCTCAAACAAGAATGGTTATAAAACCTTCATTTTCCAAAAGGAATGGAAATTGTATCCATGATTGAAATATAGGAGATATTGGAAATAGGATTATGGAGAATATGGAGAAAGTTGAGGGCGGGAAATGCATCATTTGAGCCTTATAACCTTTTCTTTCTTGTAAACCCCTAACCAGACCACGTTACAAGCCCAAAAAGTCCTTGTTGAGACTCGAACTGTTTGAGATACACACCAAGGGCACCAAATAATTGACTCCAAAACAAATTCAAAAAAAATTATTCTTAAAAAATCTATGCATAGCATGATTAATACACAAACTCTCTTAAAAAATGAATAAATCCCGTTAGGTCGAAAAACTGAAAGGGCGGTCTAAGCAAAACTTAGGGACAAAAGAAAAGAAAAGGAAAGGTCTCTGAAGAGCATAAGACAATAAGTCAATATTGGGGAAAAATTTTGGAAGACCACAAAATCAAGTCAATATTGGGCAAATTTTTGGAAGACCAAAAATTCAATCAATATTGGGGCAATTTTTTTTTTGATGGTCAATGATTGTATAGTGGTGATCTAACATATTTTGTTATTTAAAATCAACTCCCATCACTTCACCCATAACACAAAAGCCAAACACGATTGTTTTTCTTTAGTTATATATGAATTAAAGTCTTTTCGTTTACATGACTTATTTTCATTAAACTTGTACTATCTTAAGAATTTTAAGCATGATGACTTAAGTAACATTCAAAAAAAGAAAAACACTTTATCGCTGAAAAACAAAGTTAAATCATCATCCTCTAATATGAACAAACAACTTCGTTCCCTACCAACAACAATCTACAACCAAATGTTGAGGATGTGACAGAGCAATGGCAAAGAAAGCTCGACTCAAAGCTACCTCTCAAGAATAAACTCAAAGCATCTTAAAGATAGCTCAACTCATAAAAGAAAGCTCGATATTTTCGAGCACTGAGATTTAGTCAATTAGGCTTCTTCTGGACCTCAACAAAATTAGCATTCATGTCTTTACTAGCTACTTATCATGGTATCCCTCGAATATCGGTTTGCTTGCTATCAGATAAGCAACTAGTAAAGAGGAACAGTTATGAATACCCATTTTTTTCCGACCCATAAAAAGCCCAATATACTTTTCAAAATAATTACTTTGTAAATAAAACTGATTTTTTTTATATTACGACTTATTTCAGATTTAAATAATTACAATGAGATATTTAAATATCTCACATGAATTTTAAAATAAAAAGGGATAAATAAATATAAATTTAAATTAATTAGACATAGAATAGGTTTCTTTAAACCTATATTATTTTCAGGAAAAAATAATAAATAAAAATAAGAAAAAAGAATTAAATTAAAATGGACCCTAAAAAGCCTATACTCATTGTTCTAAAAAAGGGATAAAAATATTTTTATTTTTTTCGAATTTATATTATAAAATAAATAAAAGATAATTAAAAATATTTTTTATTAATTTTTATAATTAAATTTGAATTTATACAAAAATAGAATAAATGAGATATTCTAAATATCTCATTTAAATTCCAAATATATAATAAAATAATTTTTCTTTCGAAAATATAATTTTTAAATAATTAAAACTTCAGAAATAATTTTTTTTTAATTTATAAAAAAATAAAAGGCTATTAGAATGGTATTTAATTAGATTTTCAGAAATAAAAAATAATAAGTTAGGATCCCACAAAAAAGGATAATGAGTTTAGCAAATATTAATTCAGTTTAGCAAGTTTTTAGGATGAAGTGAAGTTTAAATTTTTTTATAAATAGTGGATTAGATTAAGAGGTTGGGTCCTCTTCTTTAATTGCTAAAAAAGAGAGAGGGATTTGCCAAAATTTCACTGCATGAGCTAGTGTGCACGAGAGCAGGCGACATCATGTGAACCCGTCTTCAACCATGTTGGATTAGTCATCATCACAAGCGCCTCCATTGACCATGAGATAAGCCAATCATAAGGTGACACGGAGGTCGGTGCAACTCTCCTTTCGTGGACACGCATGTAACGCACTATAGACCTCTGTCTTGGCTTATGATCATGCACGGTCGTGCGTACTGTAGTCTAATGCACCCTCGACTTTAGCCTGTCACGAGGCAATAACGAGGCGGGCTCACGCTATTTTTATAGTCTCAACCGCATTGCAGATACTACTTAAATTTGTAACAACTTTTGAATATATATTAGTTGCTAGCATAATTTTTTAAGCATTATATGGCACTCATGATTTCATTCTTAAATAATATAACATATGAGAATTTGTGGAATATTTAATTACTATCATTATATTATTTAATTAAAGGATAACAATGATAGATATATTCACAAGAAAATATTAGTATTTTTTATTACGAATATACGAAAATAGAAAATCAATTATGAGAATATTTTTATTAATTTAATTAATATTATAGTAAGAAAATATACATCAAATCCTATACTAATGTGCTTTTTCAAACAACTTAGAAATAATATCTCATTCTAATAGCTCATCAAATTCTTCAATATAATAACAAAATATGATAAAAAATAGTATTAAAATTATTATCGAAGGATTCGAAACATTATTAGTATATTTCAAACTACAAATTAATACAAGTATAAATAAGATCAATTATAAAATCAAGAATTTGTATATAAATTCAGTAATATAAAACATAATGAGTCACAATCTAACGATAGTAATTGTCTTAATTATACAAAATATGAATTTTAATTATTGAATGGACATTATGAATATTCTATATTGATTGAAATAACATTATGAATCTAATTAAATAATATAATGATAGTAATTGTCTTAATTACACAAAATATGGATTTTCATTATTGAATTTTATTATGGATATTCTTGGAATATAACATAAACAAAATATTAAAATAATATTAAAAAGATTAAAAATTGTAACAATTTTTTAATATATATTATTCACTAGCATAATTTATTAATCATTATATGACACTAATAATTACATCCTTAAATAATACAATAGATGAGAATTTAAGGAATATTTAATTACTACCATTATATTATTAAATTAAAGGATAACAATGTCACAATGGTAGATATATTCACAGAAGAAAAAAAGTATTTTTTATTAGGAATACATAAAAATAAAAAATCAATTATGAGAATTTTTACTTAATTAATATACTGGAAAAAATATGTCAAACATATGCTAATGTGTTTTTGACTTTTTTCAAACAACTTAGAGACATTATCTCATCCTAATAGCTCATCAACTCCTTAGATATAACAAAATAGGATAAAAAAATAGTATTAAAATTAATATTCAATGATTTCAAACATTATTAGTATATTTCAAACTAAAAATTAATCTAGGTACACATAAGATCAATTATAAAATCAAGAGTTTGTATATAAATCTAATAGTATAAAATATAATGAGCCACAATCTAAAATTAATATAATAATAGTCTTATTTTTCTTATAGGCAACACTCATTATTTAATGTTTAATTCTAATATTTCAATGTTACTTTTACAATATTAAAATAGTAATAACAGGAAATATAATAAAAATAAAATATTAAAGATAGTAAATTAATAAATTTAACATTCATAACAATTTATATTAAACTAAAATTATTAATATTATTGGGAGGTCAGGTTTGGGCATGATCATAAAAATAAGTTCATTAATGGTAGCCATTACACGAGAGACATGTGGTTATTGAATTATTGAAATATAACATAAATATAATATTAAAGATACTAGATTAAGAAAATTAAAAGACAATGATAATTTCATTCTCAAATAATATAATGGATGAGAATTTGCGAAATATTTATATGGTTATTTTTTTTACTAAAGCTAATTAATTTTTTTCCACATGTTAATGGCAAGATCGCACCTATTTGACATGATAAAAGATTTAAATTACTCTAAGCAACTATGGAAGATTGTTGTCATAATTTTTTATCTTTGGTATGTTCAAATTCCATCAAAATTAGGGCATCTTGAAATGATATTGGTGAACAATGAGGTTGCAATTTATATGATTTCAAATAATATATTTAATTCATAAATTTTCATTTGTAATAATATATTGTTTTATGTATTGTAGGATAGTAACATACAAGTTAGGGAAAATGAATTCAATGAGTGGAGTCATAAATTAAAATAGCTGGAGACTTATGTTATGGACAATTTTAATGTTGTGCATAATGATATTTTATTACTAGTATAACACTTAAAGAGAAATACATTCATGATATTCCAATATACAAATATTATTTCAAAAAATTTAGAGACATACTAGTTGAGAATTTTCGCACCAATTTGTTAGTAGGTTAGATCAAAATACTTCTTTCATTTTAGTTCAATCAAAACTTTTTAGCTTAAAAATTACTTTAATTACATAAAACCTTGATAACACGTTTTTTATTGACCCAAATAAATATTATTGGAGTTGTTGATGATATAATAGTCTCTGAGACTGAGACAAACTTAAAAAATGTTATCTTCAACACGAAAGATCTTAGGTGTTTTTCTATATTGTGATTAATAATGTTGCTTTATTTATATAAATGTTTGTAACTTTTCTAACTTAATTTTTAAAAATTAAGCAGCAATGACGACATTAGTCGTACTCGTTGGGAAAGTCATGCAACGAAATATATCAACCACTTCAATAATAGATGAATAGATGCATCCATGATTATTATCCTAACACATGCAAGAATCAAAAAATCACAAAGTCATACTAATTTTTAAAACTTGCATGTCTTAATCAAATTAAATATTCGTTGTTTCTATTGCTTATTTATATTAATATTTTATCATTAGTTAATTAAATATCCATATCTCTTTCTAATTAATGGTGTGGTTCAAAATTGTTGATAAATGAATAAATTTTTAACATAGATAAGTTCAGAAGCATGTACTATTTATTTATGAATAAATATTTATAAAATTAACACGTGAAGTAGAATTATAACTTTAATTCTACTTTTTTCAAATATAGTTTTGAGACAATTCAATATTGTGAGACATTAAGTCAATGTATAAGTGAAGTAAAAAGGAAGTAAAAATATAGTTTTTAGGCAATTATATATGACAATTTAAAGAGTACAAAGTAAAAAAGATTGAAGATATTAATACAAGATAAAGATGGTAAAGCTCTAATGTTAACAACAAATATTGTTTATAAGAAACGTTACCAAAACCTGTAATATATATTTTACTTTTACTTTAAGATTTGTATGCTATATTATTATTATTATTATTATTATTATTATTATTATTATTATTATTATTATTATTATTATTATTATTATTATTATTATTATTATTATTATTATTATTATTATTATTATTATTATTATTATTATTATTATTATTATTATTATTATTATTATTATTATTATTATTATTATTATTATTATTATTATTATTATTATTATTATTATTATTATTATTATTATTTTCCTAAACTTTAATGTGTTACTTATTTTAACTTTACAAGGTTAAATATAAACTAATAACTTTTCAACCACAATACTAAAAGTCAACTACACATCATTATATTTATCATAAAATATGTTAGTTATTTATACAATATTACAACATAACAATATCTTTTTTTTGTTATACAACTATGAAATTTAATTCTTTAAATTTCTATCACCAATAAAACATACAACCCGTGTAAATGCATAGATATCAATGCTAGTAGTTATGAAAGAATCAAACTAAACAATTGGAGTCCCACTTTGATCTTTAAAAATTTCCTTAGTGTATTAATTTAATCTTTAAAAAGTAAAACTCAAACTTACCCAAAAATTATGGAAGTAAGTGAATATAGTCTCTACTAGGAGTCATAAAATGCTAAAAAAGACGTTTGATATTGTTGGAACTCAAAATAGTTTTTCAAATACCAAATTAGTATAAGCAATGTTTTTTAAATGATTAATAGGTTTTTATTATTCTTTTAATTTGAATTTGACTAAAATAAACCCAAGCCCAACGAGGCCCCACTTTAGGCCTTTTTCCTCAACTGAAAAAATGTCGAAAATATAAAACTTTTACCACCAAATAACACCATTCTCAACTTGCCACAACCTCAACGATCACTAGTGTTGCTCACAGTGTCTACCACTTAGACCATATCATTTGATTCTATGGGACTATGACCTTAATTCCATCTTTTCGGTATGCTATGTTACTTTTGCTCAGATCCCCGAAACTTTTCTGTTTGCTCACAACCTATTTGATATAATGTCTGAATCATAAAAAGCATTCATTTTTGTTGTTGAAACATTTTGCATCTTGCATAAAGTGTTCACTTTTTTTTCATATTAACGAAACCAATGTTTTTTCTTCTCTTTGTTAGGTGTAGATGTTCAACCATGTTGAGTAATAATACTAATAACAGCAGCACTACATGGCTGTTGTTGTTTGTAGTGAGGCATTACTCTAGAATTAGGCCACCAAAAGCTGTTCCTGTTGAAAAAGTGATTAGAGTATCCAACAACATTGCCCGTTTGGATGCTCCGAAAGAACGTCCGAAACCACGGCAGCTACTCTCATTGCCACCTTTTCCTCGTGACCCTTTGCCTGGGAAGAACTCCAGTAGTGTTCCTGGACAGCCGGACCGTGTCACAGCTGTAAATTGGATTAAGTATTACTTTAAGGGGATGTGGGCATCAGTCATTGAGTCCCATTTCGGGGACGGTCTTGTAAGTTTCTGTCCACCATTTTTACAACTCTTATATTCTCACGTACTTTTTTACCCCATTTTCTTACACTTGGTTTGATGAAGAAGTTTGTGTTAAATTATATGCATTGGATGGTTAATAGTTTGTTTAATGGGTACGTTCATCGTTGATGATTAACCTGTTGACCATCCAGTATACGTGATTAGCCACAAATTAATATATTATTAACTAGGTGTAATAAAAGGTTGTGTGAGATGATGATTTTTTATATTTATGTTATGTTTTCATTGGAATTTTGTTTTTGTTTTAGCCACTGCCTAATATACTTGGTGATCTTGCGTTTGATTTGTGGTACTACTTTTTATTGGGACTGTTTCTAGCAGTCAATTGATAAGAAGTTGAATCTCCTGGCCCTTAGGGAAATTGTAAGTTACATTGGTAAGAATAAATAGTAAAAGAAAATTGAGCTTGTTGTTCAATTGGCACTTGCTCAACTTTTTAAGACCTCGGCTGTGAGGATGATATCATAGTTTAGAGTTTGTTTGGATTAGCTTATTGTGCGTTAAAAAACCACATCATAAAAAGTTGAGTGAGCTTTTGAAAGAATAAGCTAATATTTTCGTAATTTACATTGGACCAGACTTTCACGTAATCCTATATGAGGCCACTTATTACCCTCTCTTCCATGGTTCTTACCCCTCAAATATAAGCCAAAAACAAGTAAAAACAAATAACTCTTACCTTGAGGGTTTGTCTCCTATTCAATGTTGTGCTTAAACTTGGCCTTTGTGTACAATTGAATTAAGGCAAATTTTGTGGGTCACAACTCGCGTTTCATTTTTCAAGTTGTGCTCTAACATTAACTTTTTAGAATTGACCCGAGGGCTTGGTTGTTTCCAATCAATGTAATTCCTTTTACTTTATATATTGTTAGAACCTCACAGAATTAAGTCAATTAACTTCAGCCGGACAGTCGTAGAGACACTTTGAAAAAAATACCTAGCAAGGAAGTGCATGACATTATATGGTTGATGTTTTTGAATCTTCAGTTGGTACCATACAATATGGGGAAAATACTGTTAGAGTTCTACTTACCCATAGAGGTGGAACAAGATAGTGATCAGCATTTGATGTAAAATAATATTTATATCATGTTTAATGATCAGATATAGGTATAGCAATTCAACAGTGTACTGTGCAAGTTATTGATAATTTCCTATTCTAGGTCCAAATGGAGGAGCTGATTTCTAATGATTCCTTCACTCAGAAGGAAGGGCAGAAGAAACCTTTGCGTAAGGTAATCATGTTTAAATTTGTCCTGTTAATTCACCATTTTCTGACAAACTTTGTTTTGGATGACCTCCTCTATTCAATTTTACATGTTTCCTGTTAATTTACCACTTCAGTCAATTGCTTATTATTGTTTTAGGGTTAATGATGCTACAACTATACAGCTTAACTACAGATTAAACCTAATGAGGTGATGAAGCATGGGGCAAGACTTCATGTCCCTGTATCAATGGCCGAGACTCGGATTTCAAAAAGATATGATGCAATACCAAGTGGAACACTATATCCTAATGCCGACGAAATTAAGTATCTGCAGAGGCTTGTGATTTACAAGGCATGTGTTACATCCAAAACCATTTTTTCCCACTTTACTACTCTTATTGCTTAATTGCATGGGAAAATGATTTCACTTATTGCATAATGTGTTCAATGTATTGCTTTCAGGACTCAGCTATAATTGTGCTAAATAAACCTCCAAAGTTGCCTGTTAAGGTTTGAATTCCTATTCTTCCTCATTTTCAGATATTTCCTCAGTTTGAGTTTACCCTGTGATTTTGATTTCTTGCTGATGACCTTGTTAGGGGAATTTGCCAGTTCATAATAGCATGGATGCATTGGCAGCTGCAGCACTATCCTATGATTATGATGAGGGCCCTAAACTTGTAAGTATCCTTGCTGTGAATAAAATTGTCTTCAAAAAATATCATAAATAAATAATATCAACATATCTGAAGCTTTGGTAGTACTGCAGCGTGTCACATTTGCTTGCATGAACGTGGTGTTAATAGTTACATGCTTGCATGAACGTGTAATCCTACTTATGGACATGATCCAATCACAAGTCACATGATATGTCAAATGCTTACCTCTTCTTTACGTTTTCAAATGTCTATCAGGATATAGAATTTTGGTCATCAATGCTTCCTCTGTTTTTTGTTAATTCATGTTTGTGGAAGTGACGCTTTTGAGTCAGAGAGCTTCAAAGTAAAGTATAAATGAATGTTATGAAATGTGAGTCGGACGTCAAACCGGAAGAGGTATCGTATCAGGTTTAACCAGTTTAAATGGTTAAACCGTATGGTCGGATCGGATGATTTCATATATAATTAATAAATTTTATGAATAAATATATAATTATATATAAATGTAAAATTTTATATGATTAATAATTATATTAAAATAACATCTCAATATTTTTGTGGACCAGAGTAAAACAAAAGATTAGAATAGTGTCCATTTTTTTTTATTTTAAGCAAACCATCTGGTTTATTTCCCGGGTTATTCCGGTTTAACTGAGTTTAACATGGTGGGACCAGAATTTTCCCGGTTCAAAACCGTCCAACTCTCATTCGATTAATACTGCAAACCAGAGTTGTTTTCAAGTCCTGTTAGTGGTCAAACCGGTCGGACCGCCTAGTACGGTCTGGTTCTCACAATACTGGTATAAATGATTAAAGAATAAAGAGGCGAATTGAGAGATTTTCTTCTGTTGATAATACATTAAAATTATTGGAATTAAATGTAATTATGTTGTGCAATAATTAAAGGCTTTTAAATTTTAATATGTGATTTCTTAATGTTTCCATTGAACCTTAATTTTATATTATGTTGAATGAAAAACTTAATTATTATCTAACTCTGCTTCTTTATCCTAATCTAATTTGGACAGACTAAGTTCTAGATATAGTCAATGCTTAATTGAAATTACAAAAAAAAATGTTGATTTGGGTTTTTAGTTGTGTTCTAATTTTACAAGTTGTCAGGTCCACCGACTTGACAGAGAGACTAGTGGCATCCTTTTACTGGGGAGAACAAATGATAGTGTGTCACATCTTCAGTGGCTGTTCAGTAGCATAAACAATGCAAAATCTTCTAGTAAGGTGCCTTATTTATATGTGTGTCAACTTCTATTTTCCATAGGTAGTGTTTCGTTAGTTAGACACTCCTGAATTACACACCTTAATAAGAAGTTTCAACTTTTTCATTCATTTTATCTTAGGCTTGGAATGATGCATGTGAAGCTACATATCAGAGGTATTGGGCATTAGTCATAGGGACTCCCAAGGAGAAGGAAGGCATAATTCACGCTCCTCTTTCAAAGGTTTCCATCTTTTCTTAATTGTAGTTTCTTCTCTATACGTTTACATCCAACGCTAACATGTTTAAATGATTGTGTTCTTCACTGTTTCAATTGATTGTGTATCTATGTCTTCTTATTTCAGGTACTTCTAGATGATGGGAAGACTGAGAGAGTAATACTAGCTAACCATTCAACTATAGAACCTCGCCAAGAGGCGGTGACTGAATATCGGGTGCTTGGTCCAAAGATTAATGGATGCTCATGGATTGAGCTGCGCCCACTTACTTACCGGAAGCATCAGGTACCTTGATTGCAGCTCTGTATTTCTCTCTATTCAACTTAAAAGTATTAGTAAAATTTGTTGGATTATCTCTACCTTTGCAAACAGTTTGCATTTCAAAACCTTTGAACACTTCAAAAGGAATTGTTCCCTCTATAGGTCTAGAGCTTTGTTCCTTGCTTTTTTCTCCTGTTAAGATGCAGTGATCCCGTTCCTACTTTCTGATAATGATGAAATTTGCATATATATGCAAACTGATTTGTTTCTTAGGCCTTCCGAATGAGGTTTGTGTGTAAATGGGACAGAAATATATTATTCTTATAAAAAATCCAATCAACTTATACATGACACTTGATTATTCACACATACCAGTTGTTTTTCTAATGTATTCGTGCTGAGTTAAAGCAAACTTGTTCTCTATTGCATCTGATTTTGCTCCTTTTTTTCCAGTTGCGTGTCCATTGTGCTGAAGCGCTTGGCACACCAATAGTTGGTGACTATAAGTACGGTTGGTTTGTGCACAGCCGATGGAAACAAATGCCACGTGTCGATATTGAGCCAACAACCGGAAAGCCATACAAGTTGCGGAGGCCAGAAGGCCTAGATGTTCAAAAGGGAAGTGTTTTATCCAAGGTCCCCCTATTGCATCTTCATTGCAGAGAACTTGTACTTCCCAACATCTCCAAGTTTCTGCATGTTTTTCAGAAGAGTTCAGAAGAACTTCACCCTTCACTTAGCATGCAACCGGATGTTCTTCGGTTTGTGGCGACAATGCCTTCACATATGAGAATCAGTTGGAATCTTATGTCATCTTACTTAATCTGAGAAAAATGGAGATGGAATTGTTCAATTATTATTTAATGAAAAACAAACAGATATCAACTAGTATTTAAAAGAGTTAGGAAGCTATATTTTGTGTATTGAAGTTTCATGCTCACTGGTTTGTTTTATTCTTTGATTTTCAGTTAGATATTTTGATTATAGTTCTAAACATGTTACCTTATTTCAACATAGTCTTCAATTAATTCACAAAAATTTGAAAACAAGGTAACATTTTTGTTATTTTAACATATCAACTGAAAATAAAAATAAAACAAACAAAATACTCCCAAATATTCTGGTATGGTAGGTGCAAGTTTAGTTACATTTATGTATAACATGATTGAACCTTGTCAGTTGTAAAAAATTCCACCTTTTGACATGTATTTTTGGAAATAATTGAAGTACTAAATGTCTTGTTTTTTTATAGTCAAAGGCTTTAAATCATGTTCATGAATTAGTAGATTCATGTAGAAGGAATGTCACTCATGTACCCTGGAAAATTATATCTTAGTAATTTTCTCATGATCTGTAGCTATCATCCACTTTGCTTGTGCAGGCAGCTAAGTTTTTTAATCAATTCATTTGGAAAATATGTCAGTGATGTTTTTAAAGACTTATTTTGGTCTTCAATTTTTATGTGTATCAAGTTGGTGATCCGAAAATTGAAAAATCTAAATTAGTCCCTAAAATATTCATTATGAGTTAAATTAATTATTATAGCATTTTTAATAGCTAATGAAAAATATATTATTTTAACTCATTTGGTTCGTACTATTTTAATTTTTTTACTACAGGTGCAAATTCATAGGAAGTAAAGTGAGTATTATTCACTCTTATAAATAAAAGTTCTAGTGGGACAATCTCAAAGGTTTATTATGATATGTTGCACAAATCAGTGTCATTAAGATGATATTTACATACTCATTAAGATGATATTATATTCTGAGTGAGGGAGCGACATGAGAGAGCCACATCTTTTGTTTCAAAGTTTGTATTATTTTATGTATTATTTGTTTCTCATTTGTTAAAAAAGTAAAATATGAATTAAATATATTAACTTTATATTTTCTGACCAATGATAATAAAAGGGACACAGAGTGATACACATATTGGGATAGAAGACTACCAATTTGTTGTTCTAGTGGTATAAGATTCTGCTAGATCTCTAGGACCAAGAGGTCAAGGGTTCACTTCCCGAGAGTGACATTTGTTTGTGAGGGGTAGTCATGCACCTCAAAATGAATTAGTTCATTACCAAAAAGTGGAAAAATACCCTTAATAATATAAAAAAATATTGGGACAGAAGATGTAAGACTTTTGAGATGAAAGTTCTATGACAAAACAAAGAAAACTCAAACTGAAATGACACTTACATCTTTATTAATTACATTTAAAGTACAATTTTATCTTTAAAATCCAAAGAAAAAAACAACTCTCATCTTCAGAGGAAGTCTCACTCTTCATATTCATATTTGGAGTGAAATCCAAACTCATATTTGAGGATGAGTGGAAATATTACCAACTCTCGAATGAAATTAATCTTCCATTATAAAATCATAAAACTTAATTTTACTTCTCATACATCATTACGAGTTTATAAGTTTAACTTTTATATTTCTACATTTTCTCTCTCTTACATATTCTTGTATGGCCTTTTTCCTATATGTTTCCTCCTATTATATCACATTAAGAATCATGTTTATCATTTTCTTTATTTTTTTACCTCCTATTTCTTTCTTTCATGCATCTACTTACCCCATTTTCAATGCTGTAAGAGAATCATTATATTTTAATTTGGTTTCGGCAAGAAATTTTAAATTAATTCATTATATGTACGAAATTTTAAATTAATTCATTATATGTACGAAATTTTAAATTATGGGTTTAGAAATAAGCCTTGGAGAAGCATGAGATGAATTACTTAGTTGATTGGAATTGGCAGATAAATTAGATGATAAATAAGGATAATTTGGGGTTGGGAAGAGTAATATTATATTCTTTTACTAAATCATTTTCCGACAATAAAATGATATATGTTATCACTTGTAAATTGGCCATTAATAAAGAAAGTATCACTTTATAACATATGTTAATTTGTTGTGAGTAGAAGGATTTAGTACGAAAATAAATCATTTTCCTTTGGGATAAAGAAATCTGGTTTAGGATTCAAAATTTCTTCTATGATTATGAAAAAATCTTATGGGAATAAAATGTGTATTTTCTTCTTGGAGCTGGTGAGAGAAAAAAGATAACACGACAACATCGTTTTCTATCTTAATTTTTTTTTAAATTCGAAAGAACGGCTAAGTTAACAAAAATTCACATCATGAAAACGCCACATATTGTCACAATTAACATGCAACATCAATGATTTTGTTAACATAAACAAAGGAGAGATAACAAATGAACTAACGTAAGTCTACAAAGTTAAGAAGCAAAACGGAAATTTAAATTTATTATAAATTTATTAAAAATAAGTAGGTGCCCAATCATCACCGAACCAATACAACATAGGCACTTAAGTTAAATATACAATCAGTATATCAATTTCCAACTGAGAAAATGAAATAATGTTCCTTATAAATTCTCTGTAAAAGTAATTTGTAGAAAAGAAATAAATAAGCAAGACATTTTGATTGGTTCCTTGGATACATCGCTTGCAAGAAGCTTTTGTTTTTAATACTTATAGACTTATTCAGTGTCTTCAAACAAAAGTTTTAGATTTCCATTTCAGAATTTTCAGTAATCCATATCTATTCCTCCACATTAAAGGGAACATTCAATCACTGGCACTTATTTATAAAAAAAATTATAAGCTTGAATACCCATCAATACACCCTACCAAATCCTTTACACAAGTTCATCAAGATGATGATTGGAAACAAAGCATTAAATACCAATCATATATGCAATGGGAGTAATTCACAGATTAACACAAATTTGTTGGGTTCGCATGCTCCCATTCAATGAAGTATGGGGATGGTAGATTGACGCAGACTTACTCCCACAAGTAAAGAGATTGTTTCCGAGATTTAAACTCACAGTCTCATAGTTACTATCTAACAACCTTACCGTTTCGCTAAGCTCACCATGTTCAATGGGATATAAACATCCATCAAGTCAAATTGACACGAGGCAAAGAAAACACGAAAAGAGAACCTTCCCACACTTAAAATATAATTGCACAAAGGCTTCTAAATTAACATTAATCTTACAAGCAAGGTTCCTCTAATTACCATCATATTATGAAACAAACTAGTGCACTTTTGTAATTAAATCAAAATATTGTATGGGGAAACCAGCACAACAAAAAGATAAAAAAATCTCGTTACAATAATGTCAAACTCTTCTTAAACATGTCAAAATCTTGTTGATTTAACATTGGCCTTAAATGCAGATTGCAGAGTTAACAATTAAATAAAATTTCCATACTGGTAAACAAAATGGTTGCTTAATTTCCAAGTGTCTCTATCTATCTGTTCCAGATAAAAGAAGGAAAATGATCCCTGAAAGAATAACATAGCACCCAAATAAGGTAAACAAGGGAGTAAACACTTTATAATGACAACAAGTAACATAAGCACAACCCCTTTTTTCTAATTCTATTTAGACCAAAAAAATCATAACATCGGACTTTTTTCAGAAGAAAACTTATTCCATACAACAAATACCATGATTTAACACACATACATATATATATGTTTAAATAAAACTATAGTTTCCACTTCAAATAAAACAAAAGACTTTTTTCTGGCCTTGTCAACAGATGGAAAACAAGAACTCAAGACACTGGCACACCATCGGATACGTGTTTATCTATGTCACCAACCCACCAGTGTCAAAATCATGTACCAGTACAGTAACCTTCGAGCTTTGTCCATGCTTCATTGGTATAAACATGTTTAAAAAGAGTTTGATGCTGACTGTTAATGTTTACTCTGAAAGAAGACAACCATTTTTGACATTTTTACATTTTAAAAACTTTGGTAAAACACAAGGATGATGTCCAGTGTATGCAAGCATGTGGTTCACCTATTCGGAGCAGAAGAATGCTCATAACTTTAACGACCCCTAAATTTATTACAAGGTAAGATTTTTTTCTGACTTTTCTATGGTGTCCTAACATAGGGGCTGCTATTTCAGATATGTAGAAAGTTAACTGAATGCTCTTGAATCAATCTTGAGTTATTTCTTTTTTTTCCTTGTATTTGTTTTTTGCTACTTTGGATATGTTTCCATGCCTCTATAGCATATCCTCTTTGCATAATGCACTTGTCCATCATTTCTGTTCTCTTCCAGGCCACTCTATTTCCTAGAAGATACATTTTTGAGGAATCAAAATGATAGGAATACTCAAGATTTACAATCTCTCCTCCAAGAAAATATCAATCTTTCATCTATTCCACCTTAGGAGAATTTGGACTCCTCACCCTTATAGTGGTTACTTTTCAAAGTCATTCTTCTGTTTCTTTAATTCATTCTTCTAATTGAGAGAGTTTTACCCAGATAAGCGTATCAGAAAATCTAAGCTCCTTTTTTATAATGAAAGAAGTATCACTGGATGAGAAGAGAATATCCAACGCGCCTTCTAAGGTGAAGTCAGTATTGAATAATATTAATACTAATAATACTAATGATTTGATGCAGACCTAAGACTGATATCACCCCTAATAGTCGTGTTATGCGCAGAACTTGTTATACAACCTATTTTCAAATTGCTGAATTTCTAATCATTTGAGCCAGGTTGTTCAATGTTTGTGGTGAATCTCGTGTTTTTCCCTAATCTAGACACCTTGTGACAATTGGTTTAAAAGGCTGGAAAGATGAAAAGAGGTCAAGATTTTGTGGAACTGTTCTGTTATCACTATTCTATGGTCCATCGGGTTATCGGGATGTTGAGGGAAAGACTTTTGTTTTTTGCCTTCATTTGCCCTTTCGTGCTCAGACCATGGTCTTTTTAAGATGTTAGCTGACTCAGAATTGCACAGAGATTGGACTGTCATTATGCACTGTTATTCTTGACTTTTGTTTTACTTTTTATTTGCTTGTATTTAATATAGTACATGCTTTGGCGTAGTTTGCTTGTGAAGGACATCTTATTCTCCTATTCCTATCCTTAGATATCTCTTCATTCTTTCCTAATGAATTACATTTTTCTATCCAAAAATAAATCTTATCCTTCCCGTGCTGTAATTTTCTCCTTTATAATTACATATTATATATATATATATATACATAAAGACACGCTGATAAAAAAATCTCTATTTGAAATCTTTGCTCTAGCATAGTAAGAATCCTATATGGTGCATATACATTTATAATGACTTGGGTAATCCTTCCCCTATGAGTGAGGTTTTTGGTGGAGTTAGGCCTAATTGCTCTAACAGAAAATTATATTAGATCTGGGCATTCATCAAGCATGAATATAGTTCCTTTCTTCAATTCAAGTGTTGATGCTTTTTAAATCAAAGAACAAAATTCATATAGAAAAAGTTTTATGCAGAAACAAAAAGACCAAACAAGGAGTCATAAGCATCATCCTTATGTTAAAAGTAGAAGAGTTACCTCTGAACATAAGTTACATCACAAAATAAGACTCCCGTGCTACATTCAAGACTCCTGTCTGATTTTTAGCTTCTTTGATTTTTTTATTTTTTGGACAGTGTCCACGGTTGACCTTTCCCCACTAACAGCTTGCTCTAGCAGCATTGGTTCAGATTCACTTTCTCTCTTCTTCGCACTCCTGTACCATTTTTTTTAAAGATAGCTGAGCACAAACATATACACTTCAAAACATATTATGGTGACCATATGAATATAAGAAGAGAAATACCTGTCGGTATGGTTAGAAACCTCCAAGTTCCTATCCAACCAATTAATGCTGCCTGTGTTATCAGTATCCAGCGCGCCACAAATATGAAGTATTTCCTCATCAAAGCTGCCAAGATTAATCATTGACATCAATCATGTGACTAAATGCTCAACTCATAACCCTTGTGAGTTTAAATTCTAATCAGGGTCATTGTAATGCTATTTTATCAACAAACAAGCAAGTGCCAAGTCGTTGTAGTAACAAAAGTTTTTTGCCTTGCAGTAAAGGGATAGTTAAAAACTCTTCACAATAAACCCTTGAAAAAAGATCAATACTATCAATAACAATGCATATTCCTTTGGAACCATTCAAACTACCAGCAGATAAAAATACTGTTCTAACAGCAGATGAATCAAATAAATAAGCTTTATGAGGCCACACTCTATGTATTAATCACTTCACAGCAAAAAGTATCTCGGCCACAGATGTTGCAAAACTGTGTGAGGAAAAATAAAAAGGAAAGGTAGTAGCTTGATAACCCATGCGAGCAAAAGAGGTGAAGTAAAATGGAATATGCATAGAAGACTGCCTAGACATATGGCATCAGGGGAGACAGAGTGAGAGTGGTATTCTGTTAGAGCAGAAAGGGAATAAATGTGAGGAGAAAGCAGAGGAGAGGGGTAGGCAAAAATTCAGCGGGATTCAGGAGGAAGCTAGCCCTGCAAAGAGCTAGCCTCGTTGCAGTAATTTCTATCTTATTTATTATATTTCCATCTTCAGTTTTTGTTATTCTGGGTTTCTTTATCGGAATGCAAATAATATCCGATATTTAGTTTCTATTCACTGCCCAATGAGTGATAAAGCTGCCAGTAAATTGACATATGATCAACAAATTGAGCAAAAACAATTTACATGTGTCATTTGTTCTACTTATATTTATAATCAATTAAAAACAACCAATAGTAAACAAGAATCTCTTTGCCTGCATCATTCTCTGAGAAGAGATATGACAGGAGTGGATCAGTATACAATTACAGATGTAGACAACATCAACATGTGAATTCTGAGAATTGGGCATGTCCCTCAAGAGCAACTTCATATAGTTTTGAAGAAAAAAGTGGTTTATCATCTTTATTTATATTTCTTAGCTTTTCTGTTATCCCGCACGTTTACTCATACTATCTAGTATTTTGTCTCTAATAAAAATTCCTTCCCTGCTTAAAATAAATGATTCTATTTCCTTCTAATTTGATACAAAAGCAACCCACAAGTACTAAAAAGCAATATTTAAATATTTAAAACATGACATTATAGAATACCTAATGCATAAGATGGTTCCAGTGCCCTAATTAAAATGGCTCTACAAATACAAAACCATAGAAGCAATGAGTCAAACCTTTGCATAACTATGCATATGATTTAATTTAAACTCTTCTCTGATGAATTCAGAAACAGCTAATGATCATAAACAGTTGCACAAAGTTGTTAAATCTTAATACTCATAAGAATGTGTACTCAAGGTGTTTCTTCATTGCATCAATTAAGATAGGCAACATTACTAACCTTATGGGATGGTTAATATAGCCCTGCCCTAATGCAATATATCTAAACTTCAAGACAATCAATTCCACTAAGTTGAGTTGAAAATTAGACTTAAAGTGAGACAGGGGCAAGGAAAATCTAACATACTATTGCAATAGTCTCTTATTCAAGGCAAAAATGCAATAATACATTGAACACATCTCATCTCATTTGAAGAAATTTAACAGTATCTCACCTCTTGACTAAAAATCGTATTGTTGATCCGACCTTTATCACATGTCGCTTGTGAGATTTGCTTGCATACACATCTTGGCCACGTTTCTGGAAGAAATAACATAGCAAATATGTATACTATATCAGTACTAAATTCTTAGAATGACAAGCATAGTAGAGAGAAACTACTAAACATTTTTGTGAGACACTCACAGTTTTGTATACTAAATCATCCCTGATGAATTTCTCAGTTATAATTGCAGAAGAAAAGCCAAGCACAACCACATGTATGGATTCTTGTGTAAGTTTAACTACCTTCCCCTCTGAAAGCAGCAATATGTAACTTACTAAGGAATGGAATTATAGGGAGTAGCAAATCTGAGAGAATACTTTAAGATGTGCTTACACCGCAACAAATAAAATAAAGAGAGAGAAAGATGGTCACGAGAAGGATTTTGACTACCTAAATGCATATCTGGCTTTGGAGAAAAAAGTAACAAATTGACCTTTAGATTAACACCAAAATAAGGATGAACCCCAGGAAGAATCTTTGCACACTTATCCATAGAATTGACATCATAAGCCAATACAACACCATCAAAGCTTTCATTGTACCTGCAAGCACAGCAAGACCAACATAAAACTATGTAAACAGCAATTATCATAAATCTAACTAGTATCCTAACAACAATATAATTACTACAACCAAATTGATGAGATGTGGATCTGTGACATTTAAATGAGAAATGATAATAAATATATTTAGAACTCTAACTAATTGATACATGAAAGTAGCTCCTGCAATTATGTAGGTCTCAACAGCATAAAGAGTGCAACGATGACAAAGATAAAGCCTAGTTAAAATTGACATTATTTAAAGATAAACTTATAAGTTAAATAGGTGAGGAAACATACGTGAAAAGCAAAGAGCTGAGCTCACGGAGAAGCGCTTGGGAAACATCTCTACTTTTTGAAGGATGGATATATACTACTAGATTTGCATTTGAGACCTTCAATCCTTCCATTGGTAGTGATACTTATAAGGAACAATATACAAATTTATGCTCAGTTAACCTCCACCAACACTTCTACAAAAATGGACATAAAGAACAAAGTTAAGAAGCATGTTTATGATTTCACAAGTTATGTGTTTTGTGTCATGTAGGGAAATTTTACAATACCACTAGGTGGTATTCATACCCCCAAGTGATGTAACATAAAGCATTTTTAACTTAGCTTCATAGAATAAACAAAGCTCGTTGCACATCACATGTGTGCACATCTCTCACATCTGATAGAGGCAAGTATGTGGCAGAATCACAGAGTATAGGCGTAATAAAACAAGGTGAGTTTGGTAGAGCTTCTGAAATTATATTATAATCTCGACAAAATAATCTTCAGCTCCCAAAATTGCTGTTTTCAAAGTAAAAATAGGTGAAATCTTTTCCACAATAGTTGCCAAACATGCTTAAACAATGGGCATAGCTTTTAATGCAAATAAAAGCCTTTTTTCCACCCAAAAAAAGATCCACCAAACACACAAGGGCATAGCTTTTTAATATTTTCCTTATATTTTTCAATCTTCGTAATTCTTAAAAACCGAATAGACTTGGATTAAAGCAGTCCAAATCAGTCTAAACATGCAAACTGCTACAAGGGTTAGCCAGGACCTGAGAAAAGGCTAGTTCTCGGTCTAGCATGAATACCAATGCCTTAACCAATTTGTTTATAATAGGGTTTTAATTTAGTGTCCCTTACATTGTTGTGACCCTGATGCATGAGTTCAAATCCTAGAAACAGTCTCCCGAGAGCCGACTTTAGATTATCTTTACTTATTATAATAACTTTTGATACACTCTTGTATCATCTAAGACTGAGTCACTATGTTTAGTAACAAATAGGAATCTAAAACAACAAATACGATAATTCATGAAAATATATGAATAAATAAATAATAAAAAGAATCATGAATACTCTTGACATCATAGAAAAAACAAGCAAATTTTCAATTAAAAAAATACTAAAACAAAAAAAAACACTTGAACAGAAGACGGTAGCTTTGAACGGAGCATACCGAAACGGAGCAAAAATCCACCGGCAACTGAGCGATGAGAAACGGGTTCTGCAGAAGAGAAGCGTTTCAAGTATATTTATACTTGGAAGTGATGGGTCAAACCGTTTTGTGGTGGGTTAACGGGTCGAACCGCTAAATAAGAAACGAAATGTGAATGTGTTAGGAATTGAATTAGGGTTTTGTTAGTTTTAGTGTTTTTGTATTTTCTAAATAAGTATAATAATAATATTAGATATTGGGTTGGGTAATTAAAATGAGGTTTGGGTTGGAAACTAAAAAAATAGTGGGCTTACCTCATTTATGAAATTGAATAAACCATAAACCATGTTTTAACATTCATAACCCGTTAGTTTTTAAAATGTTAAAATTATTCTTTATCTATATTTTAACATTTGTCTTTCAATTAGTTAATCTTCTTCATATTACTTTCCTCATAATCACCTCAAACGCAATAGTATTTCAAACAAATCACCCATTAATTGGGTTTATTTTATCTTACACAGATAATATATGAGTTTTATATATTATCATTGCATTATTTAATATTCATATTTAATCGTTATTTACTCTTTATTCATTCATGTATTACTTTTTATAACAACTCTTCAAATTTGGATTACATTAATAATGAGTTTTATAATATTTATGTATTGTTAGTGTAAGTATTTATACACACGTACTACATCATTCAACATTCATTTGTATTATTCTTTTTGAAAAGTTAATGATGATTAAATATGAATGATAAATGATATTATGACAATATATAAAATTTATACATCCTCACTAAATACATTTTTTTCTCCTCTTGAAAAACATTTGAATGCATAAAAGTTCATTCTCCCTAGTTTTGTTTTTAATACATTTATTGTATTTTCTCTCTCTCCACATTTGTTTTCACTCATTAATTACTTAACTTTTCTTCTTCAAATACTATTCATCTTCTTTAGGGATGATAATGAATACCAAATCTACAGTTACTCATCTGAACTCAACTTGAATTTAATGGGTTAAACTCGTTGTTATTGAGTTCGGGTTTTACCCGATGTTAATTTTCAGGTTTGGTACATACGATATCATACCACGTATTTGTCTCAATTAATATATGGAAATTGAATACATGAATATACGTAAATCATTTAGAAAATATCTTCTCTGACCCTAGTTTTGTTACATAATTAGAAACGGTAGAAACAATTAGCCATCTAGCCTTTGAGCAGCCATCTTCGCCTTCATTTCTTCTTCGCCATCTTCAAAGTTGGAACAACCAAAGGAATAGGCAAATGAATAATCATCTTCAAAGTTTAAATTCCATCTTCTCCGGTCGTCTTCCTCTTCTTTAGTAGCCTTGCTTCTTCATCTTCAAAAGGAAAGAACAAGGTGAGTTCTCATCTTTCATTTCTTTCTCTTTGATCTTTATAACTTTGTTATGTCTTCTTTGTCTTAGCCCAAAAATCAATTTTTTTCTATTGAAATTTAAATATCCATTGAAGGGGCAGCAACATTGTTAGGAAGTGACAAACTATCCATTATATATGGAGTAGCACTAGAAATCTTATCCTTTTCAGATTCAATATTTCTCAAAATTGAAACATAACCCAATATTGATTTTTATTTTCTTGACATTAGTATTACTTTTAGACTTCATACACCTATCTATATATATATATATATATATATTTTCAGATTTTAATATCAATATTCTAAATAAATCATATTATTGTTATAGAATAAATTACAATTACTTTATAATTATACTTAATATTGGAACTTGGAATTGTTTGTTATATATATTTCATGCTAACTGGGATGATAGGAATTGTTAATTGTTATATGTATTTCATTCTCTTTCATATAAAATTTGAAGAATGAATCCTCTATCACTAATTATTTCATTATCCATCCAACCAGGGACAATGGATCTAGTAAATACAACAAATATAAATGTGGTTAGTACCCAACACGCTTCACAAGGAAGTTCACATTACGTAAATGTGGAAAGTACTTCTAATCTTACACCTGAGCCTTCTAATATTGGACAAGATGATAATCCAGAATAAACAACATAATCAGCACCAAAGAAATATAGAAGTATGGGGTAGGAGCATTTTTAAAAAGATTAAAATGAATGAAGTTGACAAGGCTGAATGTAAGTATTGTAAGAAACAACTCGACAGAAGTTCAAGAAATGGAACAAAACACTTGCACAACCATATGAGAACATGGCAAATTAAAAAATGAGGCCCAAAATTGACATTGTGTGACCCATGGTAAATAATATCCATGTTCATCACTTTCACACTTCCATTTTTGCTCCATCACTGCTTTCACGTTCACCACTCTCCAAAAATTACTTCTTATTCACTTCATCACCTTCACACTTTCACACCATGGCTCCAATTTAAAAGCTTAAAAGTTAACTATCCAGAAATCACTTCTTCACTTTATCATAATCTAGAAATCACTTCATCTATGTTGAAATCCAAGATTCTTCATATATTGGTAAGAAATCACTTCATCTCGTTTTTTAATTCTATAATTTTGTTTCAAATCACTAATATGGAGAAAATCAGCTCTAATCCCTAATTTTGGGCTTCACGTGGAAATTCACATCACGTAAATGTGGAAAGTATTTCCAATCCTACACCTGAGCCTTCTCATATTGGACAAGATGATAATACAAAATCAACAACATAACCAGCACCAAAGAAACATAGAAGTGCGGGGTAGGAGTATTTTCAAAAAGATTAAAGTGAATGAACTTGACAAGGCTGAATGTAAATATTGTAAGAAACAACTCAACAGAAGTTCAAGAAATGGAACAAAACATTTGCACAACCATATGACACTATAAAACAAAAGAGATTTAGGGATGGACTTTTTGCCACACTTATAGAGAACATGGCAAATTCAAAAATGAGGCCCAACATTGACATTGTGTGGCCCATGGTAAATAATATCCATGTTCATCATTGCTTTCACATTCATCACTTTCGCACTTCCAATTTTGCTTCATCATTGCTTTCACTTTCATCACTCTCCAAAAATTACTTCTTATTCACTTCATCAGCTTCACACTTTCACACCATGGCTCCAATTTAAAAGCTTAAAAGCTAACTATCCAGAAATCACTTCTTCATTTCATCACTATCCAGAAATCACTTCATATCTGTTGAATTCCAAGCTTCTTCATATATTGGTAAGAAATCACTTCATCTTGTTTTTTAATTCTATAATTTTGTTTCAAATCACTGATACGGAGAAAATCATCTTTAATCCCTAATTTTGGGCTTCACAAGGAAATTCACATAACGTAAATATGGAAAGTACTTCCAATCTTACACCTGAGTCTTCTCATATTGGACAAGATGATAATACAGAATCAACAACATAACCAGCACCAAAGAAACATAGAAGTGTGGGGTAGGAGTATATTTAAAAAGATTAACGTGGTCGAAGTTGACAAGGCTGAATGTAAATATTGTAATAAACAACTCGACAGAAGTTCAAGAAATGGAACAAAACAATAGCACAACAATATGACACTATAAAACAAAAGAGATTTGGGGATGGACTTTTTGACACACTTATAGAGAACATGGCAAATTCAAAAATGAGGCCTAAAATTACACTATGTGGCCCATGGTAAATAATATCAATGTTCATCACTACTTTCATATTCATCACTTTCACACTTCCATTTTTGCTCCATCAATGCTTTCATGTACATCACTCTCCAAAAATTACTTCTTATTCACTTCATCAACTTCACACTTTCACACCATGGCTCCAATTTAAAATCTTAAAAGTTAACTATCTAGAAATCACTTCTTCACTTTATCATTATCCTAAAATCACTCCATCTCCATTGAATTCCAAGCTTCTTCATATATTGGTAAGAACGCACTTCATCTCGTTTTTTAATTCTATAATTTTGTTTCAAATCACTGATATGGAGAAAATCAGATCTAATCCCTAATTTTGGGCTTCACAAGGAAATTCACATCACGTAAATATGGAAAGTACTTCCAATCCTACACCTGAGCCTTCTCATATTGGACAATATGATAATACAGATTCAACAGCATAACCAACACCAAAGAAACATAGAAGTGTGGGGGTAAGAGCATTTTTAAAAAGATTAAAGTGAATGAAGTTGACAATGTCGAATGTAAATATTGTAAGAAACAACTCAACAGAAGTTCAAGAAATGGATCAAAATACTCGCACAACCATATGACATTATAAAAAAAAGAGATTTGGGGATGGACTTTTTTCCACACTTATAGAGAACGTGGCAAATTAAAAAATGAGGCCCAAAATTGACACTGTGTGGCCCATGGTAAATAATATCCATGTTCGTCATTACTTTCACACTTTCATTTTTGCTCCATCACTGCTTTCATGTTCATCACTCTCCAAAAATTACTTCTTATTCACTTCATCAACTTCACACTTTCACACCATGGCTCCAATTTAAAAGCTTAAAAGTTAACTATCGAGAAATCCCTTCTTCACTTTATCATTATCCAGAAATTAGTCCATCTCCGTTGAATTCCAAGCTTCTTCATATATTGGTAAGTAATCACTTCATCTCGTTTTTTAATTCTATAATTTTGTTTCAAATCACTGATGTGGAGAAAATCATCTCTAGTCCCTAATTTTGAGCTTCTCTAATCCCTAATGTTGTTAGGTTTAAAAATCTTTGAAATTATAATCCCTAATTTTAATACCTAATTTTGAGCTGCTACACAAATTATATACAATTTGATATGATGAAGGGTGGGCTAGGATGGTTATGGAGCCATTGTTGGTTAATAATTTGAGGATTCTTAAAGCTAATCATTCAGATATTGATGATTATACAAGGTTGAAAATTTTATAAAAATCTTCGAAACAACAATGCAAACATGAAGTCTATATAATACATTAATTGATTATTTGCTTCTGATCTTCCTAACAAAGGAGAGCATGGAATAATGATAGTTAGTATTGACTAAAGGACTAAGAAAGTATAATCATTCGAGTAAAACAAAAACAAATAAGATAATAGAGAATCAAAGAACACAAAAGAAAAGAAGAAATAATATTCCCTCATGTAAACACCCAATTTTGACTAGGGTTAAAACTTTTCAAAAAATAACAATAAGATAATAAGTAAAATAAAGAATGAATCAAAGATAAACTGTGAGTTGGTAGTTGGGCTTTTGTTAGCCCATAAAATTAGGTTTGCAACCCTAATCTACTTCCCTGTGTATTGTTAACTTAGTAAGGAGGTGTCACATTTTGCATCACATTTATTCTAAAAAAACAAGAGGCAACCCTAGAGAGAGAAAAAAAGAGGCAAACCATTTCCAAAAAGAGGTAACCCTAGTGTCGTCATCCCCATGTGGGAGGAAGTTTTCCCTATGAACATGGTTGTTGTCTCCAACAATCCCAATTTCTATTTTTCTCCCACATGGGAGATGATGTTGTTCTTGCAAACTATTGGTACTCCCTACAAAACTCCGCCACTCATGGTTCATCCATATTAAACGTGCAAAGGCACAAGTTGGGGTTTGCATTCATCCTATATTTTATTTTTTCTTTTTATTTATTTATTTCGTTTGCAAATATTAATATTGTTATCTTTATCTCAGTTTGAGTTTATCACTATTCCATGTTTGATGTAGTGTATGTCATATTTTGCCTATGTTTAGTGATAGGCGTAATGTTATTCATAATTGGGTTTAATAGTATCATATTCACCATTTGGCCATATTATGGATAGGTTATTGTTTGATTTTTAATTTAAGTATATAAATTTTTATTATTGTTTTTGTTATGATTATGTTTGCTCTTCTATTTATTTACTTTTTTTATTTATGTTATTTATTTATTGTATCAATGAAAAAGTAAAATAATAAAAAATAAAATAAAAATAAATAATTTAAAAGGACAATGTGAGGTAGCCCACTATAGGTCGTGTGTCTTGTCATGTTACCTTGTGTTTTTAGTCTTTCAAATAATTTTAAAAAGAAATGTGAGGTAACCTACTATAGGTCTCATATCTTGTTGTGTTACCTTATGTTGTTAATCTTTCAAATAATGTTAAAAAGTAATATGAGGTAGCCCATTATAGGCCTTGTGCCTTGTCACGTTACCTTATATTGTTAATATTTCAAATAATTTAAGAAAGCAATATGAGGTAGCCCATTATAAGCCTCGTTCCTTATCGTGTTACATTATGTTGTAATTCTTTCAAGTAAAATTTAAAAAACAATATAAGGTAACCCACTATAGACATATGCATTGTCGCGTTATCTTATGTTGTTAATCTTGCAAATAATTTTAAAAAGCAAAATGAGGTAGCCCATTATGGACCTTGTGTATTGTCACACTACCTTATGTTGTTAATCTATCTAATAATTTTAAAAAGCAATATGAAGTAGCACACTATAGTTCTTGTGTCTTATGACATTACTTTGTGTTGTAAATCTTTCAAATAATTTTAGAAGCAAGATGAGGTAGCCCGCTATAAGCCTCGTGCATTGTCGCGTTACCTTACCTGTTAACGTAATAAAAATATATCAATCAATCAACTATTTTCTGGTAGAACTATTTCTCTATTGTAGCTATAGATACATAGGAGCAAGTTTTCCCCTATTAGTATTTTTTTTTTTATCTTTTTGGTCTTTCTTTTGTGTAATAATATAAGGGTAACATTAATGTTTTGAAAAAATATTCACATTATTGATGAATGTACCAGTTTTTAACGGGCGGTATAAGGTGTCTAACACCTTCCTAATTCGTAACTAACTCCCAATTTTTCTCTGTGAGCATATCAATCCTTATTTTTAAATTGGTTTTTCATGTTTTTCCTCTAAAAACATCAATGACGACTTCATTACATTTATTTGCATTATTTTCGTCGCACCCACGAAAGTGGGGTAGCGATAGCATGACGACTCCATTAGGGATAGCTAAGAGTCAAGCCTTTTATGATTAATTATGTGGATATTTTGATCATTATTTTAATTTCATCTTTTTTATTTTTATTTTTGTTGTTTGTTTTTCTTTTAATCACTCATGTGTTGTATATATTGAACTCTTGTATATAGAACCTGCATTTTCTCACATGTGTAGGTTTTAGGGTAGTTTATTGGGTTTTATGCATTTACGTTGTTATGGTTTGTACACTCTCACACACACTTCACATATCATGCATTGTTCTTTCGGCCGTCTGTCAAACCTATTTACCTATTATTTAGCGATACATTGACTTATCGTCATTGGACTCTATGCATATTTCAATATTGTGCTAATGTATCACTCAAATTGTTATTATGTATTATGGGTATGACACCCATGATGTCTCGTACATCATCTTGTCATATTTGTGACGTCAGCTTCCACTAGTGATGACAGTCTGTGGACTTAGAGGAAGTCTTGGACCACCATATTCTATATATATGGACCTTAGAACTCCGCCTTAGGGTGTTGCCTCTTAGGCCTAAATAAACATTGTAGGATCAAATACCATTATACAAGACACGAGAGTATACATTTTTTATCTTGCTATTATTTATGTCATCTTTGCCATGAAGTCGGGAAATTTTTTATCTGCAATCATAATGGCTCACCGTCACATGAGTCTGGGTGGTATTAGGGTACCATTGCACTTGGGTATCCTTATACCATGATGGAAGACTTACATACAAATCATTTCACGATAACATCCACATGCATGTCATACACTAAAAAATCATAGCATCCATATGCATATCATGCACTAAAAAAACTCATGGCACCCATTTGCATATCGTGCACTAAAAAATGCATAACATCCACATGCATACCATACACTAAAAAAAGGAAAATCATTTTGTAGTAACATCTATAGGCATGTCATGTATATAAAATAAAAAATAAAAAATGTATTACATACTTGCATTCATACATGTTATGCACCCAATTGATCCTTATCTCAATTGATCATTATCTCCACCTAACTATGAATACCTTGGGATAAGGCAACATGTTCATGAACAACAGTATATGTCCTTATGAAGATAATGAACTTTTAAAGAATTAGTAGTCTGAGCTGGTGATTGATGTAGTTGCATTAAAGTTATTATTTGATTATGCTGTAACTCACATGCTCTGAATTTTATTTGGACTTATATTTGTTACTTGAGACAATATCTTAGTGAATTTGCATGACTATATAATATTTCCTCCACATTCATCCATTTTTATCATCTTCATTCTCACAATTTACCTTTCTTCTATACAATTGCGAACATCCATATTTCGTGTTCCATTTCTTTCCCCGACGTTTCACAAATCAATACATGTATCACAATTTTATAAAGACTTTGTCTAGTTATAGAGCAGTTGAACATTTATCAATTGATTCTTTTGCAGTGCCTGATAATAATTCCATTGAATTTGGTGATGGAGAAGAGGGTTGAGGAGTAAAAGAAGGGTTAACGAAACAATTGGAGGGAAACTAAGAGTGGGTGGCTAATATGGTATTAGTACCCAAGAAAGGATGGAAACTTAGAATGTGTGTAGACCATAGATATTTGAACAAAGCAAGCCTAAAACATGATTATCCCATCAATCTCATTGATGTTTTAGTCGATGGTGTAAATAGGAGTCATAAGTTATCTCTAATGGACAGATATGTTAGGCACCATAAGTTTCTAATAAATAACAATGGTGTATGGGATGGAAGTTGTTTCACCCATAGAAGTAAATATTCCATTGTTAAGAGTCTTGATGGAAGCATGGCAAGAAGAGTTGGTATGAGTTAAACTCAAGTATAAGAAATTGCACATGATTGAAGAGAAAATGTTGGTGGCTAATTACCATGGTCAATTACCAAGGTAGAGTGGCAAGAACATTTGATACGAAGGTTCGTCCTAGAGAATTCAAAGTTAGGGACTTGATGCTTAAAAAGATCCTTCAAAATCAATAATATGCTCGTGGAAGATGGGCTCCAAACTATGAAGGTCCCTACATTGTCAAAAATGCATTCTCAAGGGGCTATGATCTTGCAATACATTGATGATAACATTTTATCCAGACATGTGAACACATACGCGATTAAGAGATTCTATGGCTAAAAAATGAAAATTAAAAAAAGAAAAAAAGCTCGTTAGGTTGAAAACTCGAAAGGGCAACCTAAGCAAAAATTAAGGTATGTATAAAAGCCTAGCAGGTTGAAAACCCGAAAGAACAACCTAGGCAAAATTTAAGGCAATAAAAATGCATTTTTCTTGCGAGCTTGTCACAATAGGGAGAATCAAAATCCTCCACACGTTTGTGTATCAAGTGGAAATCATAGAAGTTTCGAGCAATGTGAGAAGGAGTAAGAAGTTCTAGAAAGAATCAAACAAGGCTAGCATGACAGTTCCGTTATCCGACTGTCTCCTGAGATTAGTTGATGAATGATCAATTACCTTATACTAGGGCACAAATTTTGCAAAATTTTGTAATTTGTTCTAATGTTACAAGTCATGGATGAAAATGTTTTACCTAAACCTACGGACACAGACGCAGTCAAGAGGGACTATGCCTAAAAATAGAAACTTGTAATAAAAGAAAAGCTCGTTAGTTTGAAAACCAAAATGGTCAGCCTAAGCAAAAATTAGGGTACGAGTGAGAAACTCGTTAGCTTGAAAACCCGAAAGTCCAACCTAAGCAAATTTAGGGTATGAATGAGAAACTTGTTAGGTTGAAAATCCAAAAGGGCGACCTAAGCAAAAATTATGGTACGAACCAAAGCCTGTTAGGATGAAAACCTGAAATGGTAACCCAAGCAAAAGTTAGGGCAATGAAAAGGCAATATTCTTGAAAGTCTACTACCATTGGGTTAAGTCAAAATTTTCCACATGTTTGCACATCAAGTTAGAATTGTAGAAAATTTGAGAATTATGGGACAAAATATAAAGTTCTTGGGAGTACCAAACAAGAAAAATGTAGTGGTCATGTTATTTAGTTGTCTCTGGAGATCAATTGATGAATGAGCAATTACCTTATACTTGGACAATTTTATTGCAAATTTTTGTAACTTGTAATACCTCTCATAGCACAAATATCACCGAACCTTCCTATTAAAATTCCTTGAATATCAATAAAAGAAAATTTATTCATCTCCCTACTATACATTCATGTGTGCATGTTCACTTAGATAAGTCCCTATTTATATAAATATGATGTTCGAACTACATAATCAGGTAACTCTTATGATAGTGTCTTTCACTAGTGATTAAGGCTAACAAAACCTATTGGAACTAGGCCTCGAGGTGTATATCAATGAGGAACATATTATGTATTTTTCTGTAAGGAAGGAAGGCAGTACCCCAAGGGGATTCCAATAATCAAAAAAAGAAAAAAAGATAATAAAAAAAGAAAAAGAAAAAGAAAAAAAGAAAATAAAAGAGGAGGTGATCAATACTGGCATGCTTAGTTGTTGTCTACTAAGGAAGCACCATGATTTCATATCAATCCAACTTTTTAATGATATTTGAGTTATTCACATATGTCTAAGACATTACACATGCATCATTACAAACATCTTCGCATTACTCATACAACATTTGCATTAGCATTGTCATATGCATGCATGGCCAAAGCGTCTTTGACCCCTAGTGGTCTCTTGATACATGTGACCCATCATTCCTCGTTCTTCGTGCGTTCCTGTGGTTTTCTTTACCCACAGGGCCCGTAGTGGCCTCGCGTGACATCTATGGTCAGTAGTGGTCTCTTCTTTGCAACCAGGTCCCCTAGTGGCCACATGTGATATCTTTGGCCAATCGAGTTCTCTTCTTTGCACCTAGGCCCCCCAATGGCCTTGCGTAATATCATTGGCCAAAAGTGGTCTCTTCTTTGCATCCAGGCCACCAATGGCCTCACGTGATACTTTTGACCAACAATGGTCTATTCTTTGCACCCAGTCCCCTAAATGGCCTTGTGTGGTATCTTTAGCCAGTAGTGCTCTCTTCTTTATGCATAGGCCCCACAGTGGCCTTGTGTGGTATCTTTGGCCAATAGTGATATCTTATTTTCACGTAGGCCCCTAGTGGCCTCACATGATATCTTTGCCCAACAATGGTCTTTTCTTTGCACCCAAGCCCCTAGTGGCCTCGCATGATACCTTTAACCAATAATGGTCTCTACTTTGCACCCAAGCCCCTCAATGGCCTCACGTGGTATCTTTGGCCAACAATGGTCTTTTCTTTTCACTTAGGCCTAATAGTGGCCTTATGTGGTATCTTTGGCCAGCAATGGTCTCTTCTTTGCGCCCAGACCCCTAATGGCCCCGCCTGGTATCTTTGGCCAGTAGTGGTCGCTTCTTTGCACCTCAGGCCCCCAGTGGCCTCGTGTGATATCTTTGACCCCCTAGTGGTATAACCTTTGCACTCAGGCCCCATAGTGACCTTGCATGATACCTTTGGCCAGCATGGTCTCTTCTTTGCACCAGCCCCCAATGGTCTCACATGATATAATTGGCCAACAGTGATCTCTTCTTTGCACCCATGCCCCTAGTGGCCTTGTATGATATCTTTGGCAAATATTGGTCTCTTCTTTGCATCTAGGCCAATAAGTGGCCTCTCATGATATCTTTGGCCAACAATGGTCTCATTTTTACACTCAGGCCCCCACTGGCCTCACGTGATATCTTTGATCCCAATTTTCTCTTCTTTGCACCCATGTCTCCTAATGGCCTCACGTGATACCTTTGGTCACCAATGGTCTTTTCTTTGCACTAAGGCCCCAATGCCTCACATGATATCTTGACCCCCAAATGGTCTCATCATTTCACCTAGGCCCCCTAGTGGTCATGTGTTGTGCCTTTGACCCCCAATTGGTCTCGTGTTGTGCCTTTGTCCCCCAATGATCTCATATTTGCACTTGGCCCCTAGTGGTCTCGTGTTGTGCCTTTGACCCCAATGGTCTCATCTTTGCACCTAGCCCCGAATGGTCTCACATGGTATCTTTGACCCCCCCCCCCAATGGTCTTATCTTTACACTCAAGCTCCCTAGTGGCCTCACATATTATCTTTGACCCCCCATCAATCTCACATTTGCACTTAGGCCCCCTAGTGGTCTTGTGTGATATCTTTAACCTTCCAGTGGTATCATCTTTGCACTCAACCCCCTAGTGGCCTCGTGTGGTGTCTTTGAGCCCCTAGTAGTCTCATTTATCGTAGTATGAAACATCATACTTGTCACTCATAATCTCTTTAACAACTAACCTCGAGCTTATGCTATTCGCATTTGTTAGAGATTTTTTCCAACTTGTGTTACTTTTTGGTCAAAATTTGGTATTTTTATCTCTATTTCATTCTCACTATGATATTTTGAGTAGCCTTCGTTACTCTTATTATCTAATAAGAAACAAGTAAAGACAAACAACTATAAACACCTAATTTTGATCGGGGTTAAAACTTTAAAAAAATAATAATAAGTAAAATAAAGAGTGAATAAAAATTAGAATGTGAGTTGATAGTTGGGCTTTTGTTGGCCCATATAAATTAGGTTTGCAACCATAGAATACCTCCCTATATATTGTTAACTTAGCAAGGATGTGCCACACATTGCATCACATCTATTCTAAAAAACAAGAGGCAACCCTAGAGAGAGAAAAGAAAGGCAATCCATTTCTAGAAAGAGGAAACCCTAGTGTTGTTGTTTCCATGTGGGACGACATTGTCCCTATGAACATGGTTGGTGTCTCCAGCAATCCTAATTTCTATATTTGTCCTACATGGGGGTGGTGTTGTTCCTACCTACTATTGGTACTCTGTTTGGAACTTTGTTGATCATGGTTCATCCACATTAAACGTGCAAAAGCATAAGTTGGAGTTTGCATTCGTCCTATCTTTTATTTTTATATTTTATTTAGTTTGGCAATGTTAATAGTGTTATCCTTAATTCAGCTTGACTTTATCTCTATTCCATGTATGATGTTCTGTATGTCATATTTTGTGTCATATTTTGTCTCTTTTTGGTGATAGGTTTAATGTTATTTATATTTGGGTAATACTATCCTATTCACCATTTGACCATATCATGGATAAGTTATTGTTTGATTTTTAGTTTAAGTATGTAAATTTTTATTATTGTTTTTGTTATGATTATGTTTGCTATTCTTTTTATTTATGTTATTTATTTATTGTAACAATAAAAAAAGTATAATAACAAAATGCAATGTGAGGTAGCACACTATATCCTCAGAGAATGTGGAATTGTTCTGCAATACACTATGTTAGGCAAATCTAGCATGAAGGGTGTTGTTGAGCGATTAAATCGAACTCTGAAGGATAAGGTGAGAAGTATGATTAGTCATTCTTCCTTACCAAAGTCTATTTGGGGGAAAGCTTTAAAGACCGCATTTTACATCCTTAATAGAGTGCCAAGTAAAGCAGTTAACAAAATCTCATATAAGCTTTGGACTAATAAAAGACCAAGATTGAAACACTTCCACATTTGGGGTTGTCCAGTTGAGGTGTGGCCTTATAGACCGCATGAAATAAAACTGGACTCAAGAATAGTTAGCTGTTATTTTGTTGGCTATGTTGAACGCTCTCGGGGCTATAAATTTTATGATCCCAATCCAAGACTCTTTTTTGAGACGGGAAATGCAAGATTTCTTGAGGAAGTTGATTTTGGGAAGGAAGATAACGTAAGGAATGTTGTCTTTGAGGAAGAACCTGTCGCTGATAGTGAACAAGTTCTTGTGCCTATTACCATTCAAGGAATAAATTCGGTAATAGAAGATAAGGTTCAAAATATTGTCCCTGACAATATTTTAGAACAACACAACAATGAGGTTCTCCCTCAAGTACCTATAAAACAAATTCAACAACCTCAAGAAGTAGAAGTGTCATTAAGGAGATCCACTAGAGAGAGGAGAAGTGCAATTCCTGATGATTATATTGTATTTCTTCAAGAACATGTGGATGGCATTGGGTTAACAGAAGATGATTTATTGAACTTTTGTCAAGCCATGAAAAGTTCTAACTCTCAAAAGTGGATCGATGCCATGAAGGATGAGATGAAGTCTATCCATGATAATGACGTTTAGGATCTTGTTGAATTACTTGAATGTGCGAAACCTATTGGTTTCAAATGGATATTTAAAACCAAGAGGGATTCGAAGGGTAATATTGACAGATATAAAGCTCGTCTAGTAGCTAAAGACTTCACTCATAAAGAAGACATTGATTATCAAGAAATCTTCTCTCCAGTATCTTCGAAGGATTCTTTTAGAATAATATTGGCACTAGTAGCTCATTTTGATTTAGAGCTACATCAAATGGATGTTAAGACTGCGTTTCTAAATGGTGACTTTAAGGAAACGATCTATATGTTGCAACCAGAAAACTTTGAGTCAGTTGGCTCAAAGTCTATGGTATGCAAATTAAAGAATTCCATCTATGGGCTTAAACAAGCTTCTCGTCAATGGAATCACAAATTTCATCAAGTTATTACCTCGTATGGTTTTGAGGCATATGAAGTTGAAGATTGTGTATACCATAAGTTCAATGGGAGTAAATTTATCTTTATGATATTATATGTCGATGATATACTGCTTGTTAGTAATGATATGGGACTATTGCATGAGACCAAGAGATTTCTAACGAAGAATTTCATAATGAAAGATCTTGGGGAAGCTTCTTTTGTATTAAGTATTCGCATACTGAGAGATTGCTCTCAAGGTATCCTAAGGTTATCACAAGAAAGCTATATAGATAAAGTCCTAGATAGATTTGGCATGAAAGACAGTAAACCAGGGGATACCCCTATAGCTAAGGGAGACAAGTTTAGTCTTGAACAGTGCCCCAACAATGACCTTGAAAGATACGAGATGCAAAAGATTCCTCATGCATCTGCAGTAGGAAGTCTAATGTATGCTCAAGTTTACACAAAACTAGACATAGCATTTGTTGTGGGAGTTTTAGGCAGATATTTGAGTAATCCTAGAATGTATCATAGGAAGGCAGTCAAATGTGTTATGCATTACTTGAAGTGAACAAAGGAGTACATGCTCACTTATCAGAGGTCTGAGAATTTAGAGATCATTGAGTACTCTGACTCCGATTTTGCTGGATGCCTAGCAGTAGATACTCCACCTCTGGATATGTGTTTGTATTGGCTAGAGGTACTATCTCTTGGAAGTCTGCGAAGCAGACGCTTATAGCTCCTTCAACCATGGCTACAGAGTTCATGGCTTGTTTTGAAACATCAGACCATGGCATATGGTTGCGGAATTTTGTCACTGACTTACGTGTGGTCGATGGTATTGAAAGACCAATGAGGAATTATTCTGACAACAAGTCCGCGGTTCTTTACTCCAACAACAATATGAGTTCTACAAAGTCAAAATTCATTGACATAAAGTTTCTAGTTGTTAAAGAAATTGTTCAAAATGGACAAGTTTTCATAGAACATATAGGGACAAATTTTATGCTAGCTGATCCACTAACTAAGGGTTTGGTTGCTCATATGGGTGTTGTTCCTTAGGGTACCTTAGTTCAGTGGGAGTCTATATGTTTTATGTTTTGCTTTGGATATTATATACAGTTTTTATGCATAATAAAGTTGATGATTTATTGTTTCATTTTGAAATTGTGCATTATAATTAATATGTTGCAATTAAAGACTTTGGATTGATCTCACTAAAGAATAAAGAAGGACCAGTTGGAAATAGACATGTTTGAGATCACATTGCATGAAATTTCCATGCCACTCATTCATATTTGATCTATGTCATTGAGTATATTAATATGGTGGTCATCGTGATTGAGTCACACTTAAATGTGATGAAAGTTGCGGTGGTTCCATAGTTGATATATGAGATGGAACAGATTGTATTAAGGAGATGTCTAAATGTAAATAGCATACGGATACGCACCTAAAGAACCTGTGATATAATTGTTTCAGGAAATATTAAGCCCAAGTGGGAGATTGTTAGAAATTCATAATTTCTAATTAAGGTGAGCATCATATATTTGATACAATGATATTAGCTATTTATTTTCGGGGTTACATTATAAGTGATCTAGTTACTAATGGACATGAGCTTAATGGATGGATACCCATCAGGTTAACCTATAGGGGATAATGGGAACCCTATAAGTTAACACATAAGGGACGGTTGTGGTTCCCAATACACCAAATCGCAAATAGTTTTCACCTCTCTTCATTAGAGAGAAAATGAAGGTCCCAAAAGGAATTAAGGATTTGGTTGAGGAAGACCATCATACCAAAACTCTCTCAAAAGGTATATCAAAAGAGTAGATCAGAGAACATGGATTCAAAGATTCAGGTATGGCTTTGTATCCTTGTTTTATATTATGTGTGAGAATCATGATATTCAAGATCCTAAAATTGATATTTCACCAATCATCAAGAAATATCTAACACGAGGATCCTTGATCGAGGTCGTACCTGATACAAATAATATAACAATTAAAACTGCAGTACTAGGAAGTGACTCCTAGGTCGTTTCCCAAGGATTATCTTTCAGGCAAAGCTTCAAACACCTTATACTCACTCACACACACAAGGGGGGTTTTGCTGTTGGATAGTATGAACATAAATCAAAATCAGAAACAGTAGTTAA
>NC_032016.1:963617-964611 GCF_001865875.1 Lupinus angustifolius | reverse complement strand
ATGAAAGAGGGTGAAACCCTAGCATAGCAAAAAAGAGGGAAAACGGATTTTGCTTTGTGTTTAAAAAATGAGGCAAAATGAAGTGTGTGTGTTTGGAGTGGGGAATCCGAATTTAACCCCTCCAATACAATAAAACTAACTCCTAAATTAAAAATACAATCTTCACTTCAACACATATCCTCGACTTCCATAATGCCCAAAATGCCATTGGTGCCAAATGTGATCTGAAAATGATAATAGATTTAATCAGGCCAAATAATCCCAAATTACTCATTTTAGGAATATTAGTCCAATAAAGTCTAAAACACTAAACCATGTGAAACAAAGTCAATTAGGCACCAAGAATCATCAATCATGCTAAATTAAGGTTATGAATAGTGTGTAATATATTGCTCATCAAAAGGAAAATGGGGATGATTGAGAGGAAATGAATGTAGAGAACAATCTAACCTGATAGAAGTAGGATAAAGAGGTCCCGATTATAGATCATAACTATTATGCAATGACTCATATCTCTAGATAACAACACTACAAGTTATGAGCTTAGGCTGATGTAAAGGGGTTAGGGTAGAGGACTTTATATTTATGTTATGTAAATCTAATGTAACAAGGAGAAGAATAGTCAAACACTAATCCTTATTCTCTAATAATATATAGTGGTAGCCGCTCAACGCTCCCGGGGACGTAGGCACAATTGGCGGTGATAACAATGATAGAATCTTACAAGATATACTCTCTAAAGTGTTTACACTCATGTGTCTTAGGTTGCAAGTGTTTACACTCAAAGCACTTCATGAAAACAAACACAACCATAGGCTTGACAAGCCTCTAACATCAACATCGTAAGCACACGCACATAAAGATCAAAAGGACTTTTCAATGTTGTAATGGGGCCAAGGACAAGGTAGGATAAATATAGGATATGTAGGTAAAACCAAATGGAATATAGGAGCAATGGGGAATAAGTAAAAAGTAAGCAAAAATCAACCCAAAA
>NC_032016.1:963082-963517 GCF_001865875.1 Lupinus angustifolius | reverse complement strand
AGTAACAATGAAAGAAGTAAAAGTCTCAAAGGGGCTATCAAAGGATAAATTCGTTCAAGGTAGGCTTATATGGCTAAGTGGCTTATTCAAAAGAAATGCCTAGATCACTTCAATATGTGCATGTGAATATCAAGTATCAACAAGAAACAAGTCAAGTTCTAGAGTGCAAGTAATCAAGAGTGCAATCACACATGAAAGAATATTAGATGGCATACAACAATCCATCCACAATTAAGGCTCAAATTCTCACAAGGGACAAGTCTATCACAATTGTTTCAACCTCTTAATTCTCAAAAGCAACTTGACATACAGAAATGCATGGATTCACACCACAAGATATTAAGACTTAAGTGAATGAAAGTATGTGAGAAAATGTCCAAGCCTAAGCAAAACCTAAAAGTCAAAGAAAAACATGCATCAACAAAACCTACAACC
>NC_032016.1:962777-962982 GCF_001865875.1 Lupinus angustifolius | reverse complement strand
AGTTCATTCAATTGGAGCTTTCTTTCTTCACCAGCTTGATCAAGAGCCAAGTTACAAGTTTTCACAGCCCAATATGCACGATGCTCTATCTCTACAGGAAGATGACATGCTTTACCAAAGACAACCCGGTAAGGAGACATCCCTATGGGTGCCTTATAAGCAATCCTATATGCCCAAAGAGCATCTTCAAGTCTGTTGCTCCAAT
>NC_032016.1:962371-962677 GCF_001865875.1 Lupinus angustifolius | reverse complement strand
AAGCATCACACATCAGCTCAAAAGGGACTGTCCAATCAGGTGCCTGGATAATAGGAGTGGTGGTCAAGGTTGTCTTGAGGCAATCAAATGCCTCCATACATCTATCATGAAAATCAAAGACCACCTCCTTTTGCAACAGGTTGGATAATGGAAGAGCCTTCTTGCTAAAATCTTTAATGAACCTGCGACGGAAACCTGCATGACCAAGAAAAGAACGAACCTCTCGCACGTAAGAGGGGTAAGATAATTGTGAAATAACATCTATCTTGGCAGGGTCTACCCCGATTCCTCTATTTGAGATCACAT
>NC_032016.1:960571-962271 GCF_001865875.1 Lupinus angustifolius | reverse complement strand
TTTACCTGCTAAGCGCTCAAGCATCTGATCAATAAATGGTAAAGGAAAGTGATCCTTTATTGTTGCTTGGTTGAGCCTCCTATAATCAATGCAGACTGTCCAACTGTTCTGTACTCTCATAGGAATCAACTCATCTCTCTCATTTCTCACCACTGTAATTCTTGTCTTCTTTGGAACCACCTGAACTGGGCTCACCCAATGACTATCAGAAATGGGATATATAATCCCAGCTTGTAAAAGCTTTGTGACCTCTTTCTTCACAACCTCAAGGATGACTAGATTGAGCCTCCTTTGTGGTTGTCTCACTGGTTTAGCTCCATCTTCCAAGAGTATCTTATGCATTCACATAGATGTGCCAATACCGGGAATATCAGCTAAGGTCCAACCAATTGCCTTCTTATGCTTCTTCAACACTTGCAACAACTTCTCCTCTTGATCAGCATCAAGGGAGGTGGAAACAATAACATGAGGCTTCTCATCATCCTCTAAGTAAGCATACTTGAGGTTTTCAGGCAAAGGTTTAAGCTCCAAGACAGGTGCCTGCAAAATAAATGGAACCAAAGTAGTAGACATAGATTCTGCAGCTTGTACCTGGACAAGTAAATCAGATCGATGTATGATATATGTAGCAATTGGGTTAGTGCAATTTGATTCTATAATATTTGGATCAACAGAAATATGCAGAAACTCATCAATACAAGAATTACACATTTCAGAATCAGTGCATGTATGACAAGTGTATGAGTCTATCAATGACATAGAATCAAAATCATTAAGGAAATCACAGATATGCTCATGAGTTAACTCATCAAGTAAATCAATATGAAACACAGAATGGGCCTCAAATGGATGCTTCATAGCATCAAAAATATTAAACCGGACCACAATATCACCAAACTCCATAGATAATGTTCCAACATGAACATCTATCTTGGTTCGGGCTGTTCTCAAAAATGGCCTCCTCAAAATGATAGGAACTGTGTTACGGGAGGATCTCTCTTCCATATCGAGAATATAAAAATCAGCAGGAAAAATAAGTTCACCAACCCGAACCAAGACATCCTCTATCAAACCAGCAGGGTAAGATGTACTCCTATTTGCTAATTGAATCACTACCCCAGTGGGTTGCATAGGTCCAAGTGAAAGAGACAAGAAAACAGACATAGACATAACATTAATCGAAGCACCTAGATCTAGCATGGCATTCTCAAATTTGCTATTACCTATTATGCAAGGTACAACAAATGTACCCGGGTCCTTACATTTTTCAGGAATGTGAGGAACAGGTTTACATTTTTCAGGAATGTGAGGAACAGGTTTACATTTTTCAGGAATGTGAGGAACAGGTTTACATTTTTCAGGAATGTGAGGAACAGGTTTACATTTTTCAGGAATGTGAGGAACAGGTTTCAAAATGATGTAAAAAGTGAAGTGTGTGTGTTTGGAGTGGGAATCCGAATTTAACCCCTCCAACACACATAAACCGAATTGGGCCTAAACAATGGGCCCAAAGCCAAATTACAATAAAAACAACTCTTAAATTAAAAATACAATCTTCACTTCAACACATATCCTCGACTTCCATAATGCCCAAAATGCCATTGGTGCCAAATGTGATCTGAAAATGATAATAGATTTAATCAGGCCAAATAATCCCAAATTAACTCATTTTAGGAATATTAGTCCAATAAAGTCTAAAA
>NC_032016.1:959710-960471 GCF_001865875.1 Lupinus angustifolius | reverse complement strand
GTGCTGCAAGTGGAGGTTTCTGCTGATTCATGGCAAGTTGAGTGAACAAGGTAGCAAGGGAGTCAAATTTTTTCTCAAGATTATCTTGCTTCACCGAATCTGTCCCAACATCATGGACACCTCTGACTACTATATCATCACTACTTCTTGCACTGAACTGTTGAGAGTTGGAAGACATCTTCTCAATCAAACCTCTAGCCTCAAAAGGGATCATATCTCCAAGTGCACCACCACTAGCAGCATCAATGATATTCCTCTCCATGTTGTTCAGACCCTCATAAAAATATTGAAGGAGGAGTTGTTCAGAGATCTGATGGCGGGGGCAGCTTGCACAAAGTCTCTTGAATCTCTCACAATATTCATATAAACCTTCTGCATGTAGTTATCTGATGCCAGAAATATCTTTTCTGATTGTAGTGGTCCTGGAGGCAGGAAAGAAGTTTTCAAAGAAGATTCTCTTCAGGTCATCCCAACTAGTAATATAACCAGGGTTCAAGTAATACAACCAATATTTTGAAGCACTCTCAAGTGAATGTGGGAATGCCTTCAAACATATGTGATCCTCTTGGACATCACGAGGCTTCATGGTGGAACATACATTGTGGAACTCCTTAAGATGCTTATGAGGACATTCACCTGCAAGTCCATGAAACTTAGGCAACAAATGGATTAGTCCAGTTTTTAGCACATATGGCACATCCTCATTGGGATACTGGATACACAAGCTTTCATATGTGAAATCAGGTGCAACCAGCTCCCTT
>NC_032016.1:959326-959610 GCF_001865875.1 Lupinus angustifolius | reverse complement strand
ATGCACAGAAACAGCAGAATGCACAGAAACAACATAATCAGTATCACTATCAGGTAGATTAACACTAAGATGAAAAGACTCACTATCTAAATTTAAATTCCTAACTTGTCTAACCAAATTATGAAATGTTCTATCAATTTCAGGATTTATTGGATGCAAAGAGTCAGTAAAACTAGTCAATTTCAGGATTCAATTCTGATCAATGGTTCCAAAGTTATGCCAAAAATAGAAAATCAACAGTAAAACTAGTCACTACTTGTTTGTATCTCACAACCAGCAGCAAG
>NC_032016.1:873167-959226 GCF_001865875.1 Lupinus angustifolius | reverse complement strand
TATTATTTTCAGATTCCAACCATTAACTTCCGAATTTGTTGAGAATCAATTAACTAAGCGATAATCAATTCAAAGTTCCAGAACCTAAACATCAAACTAAGCGAAATCAGTAAAGGTATGAAACGATTAACAAATTCACACGAACTAAGTATTCATGCACTAGAGAGAGTAAATCAACTAAGTGAAGATAAACTCAACCAACCAGTTTCTAAGCAATGGCATTAAGCAAACCATATTCAGAAAAGATAGAAGAAATCAACAATAAAGAAACTGAAAATGCATTAATAACAAAACCTCAAGAGTTGTGATACATTACCAAAGGAACTTAGTCCAGAAATTTAGCCCTCCATGGAAATGGAAGAGCAAACCGAAAATGAGAAATGAAAGAGGGTGAAACCCTAGCAGAGCAAAAAAGAGGGAACACGGATTTTGCTTTGTGTTTCAAAAATGAGGCAAAATGAAGTGTGTGTTTGGAGTGGGGATTCCGAATTTAACCCCTCCAACACACATAAACGGAATTGGGCCTAAGCAATGGGCCCAAAGCTAAATTACAATAAAAACAACTCCTAAATTAAAAATACAATCTTCACTTCAACACATATCCTCGACTTCCATAATGCCCAAAATGTCATTGGTGCCAAATGTGATCTGAAAATGATAATAGATTTAATCAGACCAAATAATCTCAAATTAACTCATTTTAGGAATATTAGTCCAATAAAGTCTAAAACACTAAACCATGTGAAACAAAGTCAATTATGCATCAAGAATCATCAATCATGCTAAATTAAGGTTATGAATAGTGTGTAATATATTGCTCATCAATCCTCTACATTAATGGAGAGGCGAGTACTTGATTTTACATATGTTTTCAATGATAGAAATGTCTTACGATGTTATTGTTTCTTTTGTTTTTATATTATTTGTCTCTACATTAACGGAGAGGATACTTACTCCTTAAATACACTGACAAACTCTCTTCTTATCACGAAAATCCACCAAAAATCCAGCTATAGCTTTCTTTGTTAGAGCAGCCAGGACAATGGAAGGAATAGGTAAGACAAATACCAAACAAGAAGATTGCACAACTTCAAGTATAAGCTTGAACCTAAGGCATAAATATCCCCTCCTTCTAATCTTACGATTCCTTTGCACATGAAGGAGGCTAAGTTAACTCTTTGTTATTAACCTGAGCTTTGTTATGGAGGACTTCATTTTTGCCATGCATAAGAATCTCAGCTTCTCCTTCCTTCATAACCTTACTCTAATATCATGGCTTATAGAACCAAAACCATAGCCTCTTTAGTTTTCTCTCTGCGAGTGGTTTTTTTGTCTCTTTTTCATTTATGACACTCCTTGGATTTTGGTTTGTTTGGAGATAAACAAACGTGAACAATAATAGGAAGAATATAAGAGATGGTGAGATGAGATTAGTGAGTTGGGACCTTTTGCATTGATGAGAGTGAAGATATTAATAAAAGAAAGGAATATGAAAATGGTGTAGAAAAGAAGAGAAACAAAATGGCTTTTTCTCCTTTCTTCAAAACCCCCCTTCCCCCAAAGAGCATCACCATATATCTTCATCTTTATAGCCTCCAGTATGGGCACAAACCAACTTTATAATAGGTGAATGAATAATGTTGATGTTGATATGTCATAGTATTGCAAATTCTACTTCATGTGGAAATTAACATGCTTTCCCTTCACTTGCTTGTTCTTCATACCAACCATAACTTCCTTAAGATCATAACAATGGCCTTAGCCAAAATTGCATACAAAAGAGCACAAAGTTCGAATATTGTAAGGATTGTCTTAGAAAATAAAGGGGTGGAAGGGTTATTGTGTTTCAAGATTTATGTGAGGCTGATTAGGTTGGTGAATAAAATTGCAGAATGAGTGTTTTTGTTGAACTACAGAAGTGGTTTTGCTACTATGGGGTTTGTGAATGTAATAGAAATGATGATTGCTTTTTTTATTTGTTTATGTTTATGAGGATATGATGTATTTTAGTAAGTTGAAAATTATAAGGAGATGTATGAATATAATGATGGGATTTTGGATAGAGATTGGATAGTGAAATGAAGAAGCAAAAATAGAAGTCACAATCAAACTTTACAAAATATTATTAAAAATATTAATTTTTATTTTTATAATTTTTCTTTTTAAATGAATGTAGCTTTGTAATTGGCTTGATATACCAAGTGAAACATAAATGAGAATATGTGATCTCAATCCCTCTTGTTTGGGAGTTGGGATCTTCTCCAATATTGGACAATCCAGTACTGAAATGTAAGGCTCAGATTCATTTGTTGTTTTAAAAATATATTTTAATCAAAAATAATTTAAAATCTAAACTATTTAAATTTCTTAAGTATCATATGTCATCATCTTTTCCAGTATTGGACTCTCCAATACTAGAGAGGATCCTAATTCCTATTCGGTCCCCCTCCTCCCTCTTATTATCCCATAGATTGAGAGAACCAATATCCTCTATTCAAAAAACATTTGTCTTTATGTCCCAAACCAGATCAAGAACCTTATGATGCTTGCCCTTTTTGTAACTAAGCTCCCCAAGGAGAAATGAATGAATATTAATTTGTAAGGAAAGCTTCATCTTTTGTACGTTTCATTACTTCCTCCTTTTATCTCATGGCTAATCTTTATATCTCTCCACGTCTCTATCTCTTATTTTTCACATTTATTTACTCTTATTTTATGTTATCTCTCTCCCACCACTTTATACGTTTCTTTTGCCAAAATCTTTTCTTTTCCCTTCTCATTTTTTTACGGCCAAGAGTCATGTTTTTTTTATCATCACATTATAACAAAATCTTTGGCAATACAGGTAGATATTTTTAAGTAACTAGAAATTTTTTATTTATTGTACTATATATCTTTTAAAACACTATATTATTAAAATAAAACTATCAGTAACCCAAGTGTTTTTTCTAATTGCAAGTTAAAAAAAAATCAAATAGTCAAATGAGATAATGTTAGCTCTAGTACATCTAAAAGTGTACCTTCAATTTTTATTATTTTTTGTTGTTTTGAAATCTTGTAATTTTTTTATTTTTTAAATAGGTTGGACAAAATTGAATTTTCACACATTTTTTAACTAAATGAGTATTCACATGCATATTGTAACATTTCATAAATGGTATGATTTAGAAGTTGGGTTATATAAGTTATAAAAAATTTGAACAATTTTTAGGCATCAAAAGACACATCATGGTCATAGGATGGTAGTATAACCTGTTTAAGGGATGATCTATGTGCTTCATGCATGTTTGAATTTCTTTAAAGGAAAATAATTTTAGGATGCCTTTTTGTTTAATGTAAAGATTGCTTCTCCCATCCAAAGTAATATTTCTTGTAAATGTGAAGAGAAATAATGTGATGTCAATGGTGCATATCATCATTAAAAGCAGTATATAATTATATTTTTTATCATTTATATTGAAGGTAATTATATTGAATGTGAATATTGTTATTTTAGTTCACTTATTTTCCTTCCCCTCATACCAGTAATATACTTTGTCATGTGCTGATTGAATACTTTATGGATTGGAACATTGATACAAAAATATCAATTATTACTCTAAATAATTGTAGCATAAATGATGCTATGATTCCAAAAATTATGGATAAGTTAAAGTTGGGAAATTTGTTGAGGGAGGAGTCTTTACTTCATATGTGTTATTGGGCACATATCCTAAATTTAATAGTTAAAGATGAGTTAGAATTTGTGAAAGATAAGATAGAAAAAATTAGAGATAGTGTAGCACATTGGAATGCTACACCAAAAAGGAACGAAAAGTTTGAGAGGACTGCTAAACAATTGTGAGTTCCTTACACTAGAAAGCTAATTTTAGACCGTCCAACTCGATGAAATTCAACATACAAAATGTTTGATGTTGCCATATTATATAAAGATGTATTTAATTGGTTAAGGCAATGTGACACTCAATACATATGTTTGTCAAGTAATTTACAATGGCAATTTGAATAGGATGTTTGTGTGCGACTAAAATTGTTTAATTCCATAATGGGATGATTTTTTTGTACTAAATATCCAAAATGCTAACATATATTTTCCAAAGCTTTGTCAGATTAAATCAACAATAAATCAACGAATGAACTCCTCTAATGAATTGATTAAAAGGATAGCGGAAAATATGACGGCTAAATTTAAAAGGTATTGGAGTGTGATTCATGATATTATGGAAGTTGCTACAGTTTTGGATCCTAGATATTAAATGACATTATTTGAATTCTATTTTGATAAGTTGTATGACCATGATGAATGTACACAAGTTAGCAAAATCCGAGAGTTGTGTTATGATTTGGTGTCTGGTAATCAACAAACTAAAATATTTAGTGAAAGCTTTCTATTGTTAAATAAAAATGTTACTAATGATAACGTTTGGAGGAATATGATGTATTTATCAAGAGGATGAAAGAAACTAGAAGCACAAGTGTTAAGACTGAGTTGGAACATTAATTGGAGGAGAATGTTATAAAAAGATATCAAATTTTGACATTTTAAATTGATGGAAGATAAATGAAATTATGTATCCAACACTTCAAGCAAATGCGAAAGATTTGTTGGCTATTCTTATTTATACTGTAGCTTTTGAATCTACATTCAGTACAAGTCGAACATTGAGTCATCATGGTAGTGGACTTAATTGGACTACATTAGAAACTTTGATGTGTGCTAGGAGTTGACTATGATTTAGTGAGAATGCTGCTAAATTTTTAAGCTATTAAAGTGTTAATTCAAGTATCATATTTAATATTTTATATTATGCAATGTATTTTACCTTATCATTCTTTGTTTTGAGTATTGCTTGTAAATTTGAATTCAAGTCTCGCCCAAGAATATGTTATTGTTTTGAATGAATATTTAATATTTTACTTCGTTCAAATTCTTTGTCTCTAAGTATATTTAATTTTGGTTTAAATTTTAATACAACTGAAGTGATGAACAATAGTTTGAGTTATCATTTTAAAGATTAATAGTTCTTGCCCAATGCATTTAAATATTGAAGAAGACTTGTATTTTATTGTGGTATATCCATGGAGAAATACTTCTATTACTCGATTTTCTTGAGTTGATTTTTATTAGTGAATATTGTTACTGAATTACTGAGTATCTGATTTTTTACTTTATTGGTTGTATTATTTAATCTATAAATTATTATTGTTTTTTTGCATTTGGTTGTATTATTGTTATTGTTATTATTTTTGCTTTATTGAATTATTGGTTGTATTACTCAATTGTCAGCGCTACAACATTGACTATTTTTTTAGGTTCCCTGGGTTCATGTTACCCGAAACCTAACAAATTCAGGATGATATTTTTAATTTCAATCTTGCCAAGTCCGGGTTTGGGTTTTGAATTTCGGGTTCGAGATTGGGTAAGCATAATCTTAACCCTGATTTGTCCTGTTATCATTCATAATCTTCTTCCTCATATAGCAAATGCACCATGTAGAATATTTGAAAAACATATCCATGAATTTTTGGTGCATTTGCTACATGAGGAAGAAGATGAATAGTATTTGAAGAAAATTTAAGTAATCAACTAGTGACACCAAATATGAAGAGAGAAAAAATGTAATAAATGTTTTAAAAACAAAATAATATAAATCGTCTAAAATACTATTGAAATGAAGTTATGTGACCATAGTAATATTTGAGTTTTTGGTCCAAATATTTGATACACATTGCTAATATGATCCTTCATGGAAACAATATGACTTATGTTAGTCAACCTTATATATTGTTAATTATGTGTGTTAAGGTTAGAGCACAATGCGGAAGCACAGGATTGAATCAATTGAGAACAAAAGAGAAGCAAGTAAAGGATAAAGAAAATAACACACAAGATTTAACGTGGAAAAACCCCTCAGTGTGAGAGGAAAAAAAACCACGGGCGATCAAGAGCAAAATTCCACTATGTAAAAAAGAAGAGTACAAGAAATCCTCTTATAATGATGAGGACAAATACCAATATTTTTTCTCACAAATACTCTCTCAAATGGAACAAGAATTCTCACCAAGAATGCACTCACAATATATGTGTAAATGAAAGAGATGTTGTGTGTTGTGAAGATGATTTTGAAGCTCTCTATATGTGTCCTTTTATAGGCAAGCAAAGTCTTGGTATCTTGGATATGAAGCATTGGATGCTTGGAAACAAAGCCATAAAAGTGACATAAAATGCCCTTAAAGAGAGCCATAAAATTGTCATAAAATTCTTTTAAGGCATAGTAATGAGAGGCATCTAACAATCTCCACCTTGGCTCGAATTTGATAAGTTGCTCATCGCCAAATAATGCCCCGAAGGGCACTCAAGTGCTGTAGAGACCAACCAAGTCCAAGCAAAGTTGGAACTTGGTATTCGGAAGTGGCTTGGTAAGTATATCTGCTGGATTCTCTGATGTGTGAATCTTTTCCACCATAATTTCACCAATAGCAACAATATCTCGGATAAAGTGACGTTTTATATCAATGTGTTTGGTCTTGTCATGATAACGATTATTCCTGGTCAAATGAATAGCACTTTGACTATCACAAAACACTGTAAGAACACCCTGTATTAGACCAAGTTCATTTACCAAACCTCGGAGCCAAATAGCCTCCTTCACACCCTCCGTTGCTGAAATATATTCTGCTTCAGTCGTAGACAATGCAGCAATGGACTGAAGAAAAGCTTTCCAGCTAATAGCACTATTACAGAGAGTAAAGATGTAACCAGAAAGAGACCTCCTTCTGTCAATATCACCACCATAATCCGAATCAACATAACCTACAACGTCATCAGTTGTAGCCTTGTTTCTGTCAAATACCAAGCCAATACCAGAAGTACCTTTTAGATACCGAAAAATCCATTTTACAGCACTCCAATGATCCTTTCCAGGATTATGCATATATCGACTTACCATGCTAACAGCATATGCTAAATCAGGTCTAGTGCACACCATAGCATACATAAGACTACCAACTGCACTAGCATAAGGAATATGTGACATACGCTCCATCTCTTCCTCTGTATGTGGGCAAAGATCTAAAGATAACTTGAAATGTGCAGCAAGTGGAGTAGAAACAGGTTTACAATTATTCATATTAAACCTTTCAAGCACTCTTTCAATATATTTCTCTTGGGATAAAAACAATTTACCAGCTTGACGATCCCTGTGAATCTCCATACCAAGAATTTTCTTGGCTGCACCTAATTCTTTCATCTCAAACTCATTATTGAGTTGAATTTTCAATTTCCGGATCAAAGACTTGTCACGTGAAGCAATTAGCATATCATCAACATACAGTAACAAGTATATGAATGATTCATTTGGAAATTTCTGGAAATAAATACAGTCATCAAATTGACTCCTGCAATAACCTTGCCCAATCATAAAAGAATCAAACCTCATGTACCATTGTCTGGGAGCTTGCTTAAGGCCATATAATGATTTCTTCAATCGACAGACAAGATGCTCCTTATCAGGAACAATAAATCCTTCAGGTTGTTCCATGTAAATTTCTTCTTCCAGCTCTCCATGTAGAAAAGCTGTCTTTACATCAAGTTGCTCCAACTCCAAATCAAATAAAGCAACAAAAGCAAGCAAAACACGAATAGAAGTATGACGAACAACAGGTGAGAATATCTCATTAAAGTCAATACCTTCCTTTTGATTAAAACCTTTAACAACTAGTCGTGCTTTGCATCTTGGATCTTCAACCCCGGGAATACCGTCTTTCTTCTTATAGATCCATTTACATCGTAATGGTCGTTTGCCTTCGGGAAGCTCTGTCAAAGCCCAAGTACCATTCTTATGAAGACTTTCAATCTCTTCATTCATAGCCACTAGCCACTGTGACGAATCAACACAAGAAACAGCTTCTGTATAGCTGGCAGGTTCAACATCATCATTTACCTCTTGTGCAACTGACATTGCATAAGCAATTAAATTATCACCATCAGTGTATCTAGCTGGCCTTTTAATTAGTCTTCTGGTTCTGTCTCGAGCAATACAATAATCATCTTCTTGCTGATGAATAGGAGAAGTTGTACTGTCATCACAATCAACATAATGATCATCAATGCTAGATTGATTTGTAGAGGAAGATGGAACATCAACATTAGGAACTGTAGGTTTCACTATCAACTCCACCTTCTCGCTAGTACCCTGCAGATTACCTGTACTAGTAGAAGAAGACACAATAGATTGTTTTCCAGAAGATAAAAATGCATCCTCATTAAAAGTCACATCTCTGCTAAGAATTAATTTCCGTGACTTTGCATCAGAATACCATAAGCGATATCCTTTAGACTCAGATGCATAACCAAGAAATATGCACTCAACAGCTCTTGGAGCTAATTTACCATCATTAACATGTGCATAAGCAGGACATCCAAAGATTCTTAAGTTAGAATAATCAACAGGATTACCTGACCAAATTTCTTCTGGGATTTTGAAATCAAGTGCTGAATGTGGAGAACGATTAACCAGGTAACAAGCAGTAGATGCTGCTTCAGCCCAAAATTCACGCCGATGCCATAACCCAGCATTTGAGAGCATACAACGAACTCTCTCAAGTAGAGTCCTGTTCATCCGTTCTGCAACACCATTTTGTTGAGGATTTCTTGGAATAGTTTTGTGTCTAGCAATACCATTTTTTGTGCAGAACTCATTAAAATCACCATTGCAGAACTCTAATCCATTGTCTGTTCTAAGCTTCTTCACTTTCTTCCCTGTCTGGGTTTCAACAAGAGTTTTCCACTTCTTGAAAGTGGAGAAAGTCTCATTTTTATGCTGCAGAAAATAAACCCAAACTTTGCGAGAAAAATCATCAATGATGGTCATCATATAGCGACATCCTCCATGAGAAGGAAATTTAGAAGGCCCCCAAAGGTCAGAATGAATATAATCAAGAATACCTTTGGTACGGTGAGTTGCAGTGGAGAAACTAACCTTTTTCTGTTTCCCAAAAACACAATGTTTACAAAAATCCAATTTACCAATGCCATGTTTACCAAGATGACCTTGTTTGCTTAGAAGGTGCATACCTTTTTCACTCATATGGCCCAGGCGCATGTGCCATAATTTGGTAATGTCATTATCATGCATTGAAGAAGATACAGCTGTTGAACCTGTCACAACAGAACCTTGCAAGACATATAAACTACCAATCCGGTTAGCTTTCAATAATACCATAGCACCTTTCAATACCTTTAGAACTCCACCTTCAGCTGAATACCTACACCCGAGAGACTCTAGGGTGCCAAGAGAAATTAAGTTCCGCTTCAAATCTGGAATATAGCGGACATTAGCCAAGGTTCTGACAACACCGTCATGAGCCTTGATCTGAATAGTACCTATTCCTGCAACTTTGCATTGGGTATCATTGCCCATCAAAACAACACCACTGTCAACATGTTCAAAAGTGGTGAATAAGTCCTTATAAGGACACATATGAAAAGTACATCCAGAATCAAGAATCCATTCTGTTTTACTCCTATTATTATAAGAGACAACAGATAAAAGAATATCACCGTCAGAATTGGCTTCAATATTAGCAGCTTCAGAGGATTGTTGAAATTTTCCCTTATCTTGTTTTTCTTGTTTTTTCTTTAAGATAAAACAATCAGGAATGTCATGCCCCGGTTTCTTGCAATAGCGACAAGTTTTGTTGGATTTGCGACCTCTGGATTTGGATCTGAACTTTTTATAATTGGTACTCCCTTTTTCTTGAGTTCTACCTCGAACACTTAAGCCCTCACCCTTGTCCACAGAATTAACTTCAAGATCAAATTTTTCTTTGGACAATAAATTAGATTTAACATCTTCAAAGGATAAGGTATCATTATTTCCATACAACATGATTTCTTTGAAGTGCTTATAGGTAGAAGGTAAAGAGACAACCAACAAAACAGCTTTGTCTTCATCTTCAATATTAATATCAATATTTTGCATATCCATAATAATAGAATTAAACTCATCAAGATGAGTTTGAATAGGAGTACCTTCAACCATACGAATGGTGTATAACCGTTCTTTGAGACGAAGCTTGTTTGCGAGGCTCTTGGTCATGTATAAAGTTTCTAACTTCAGCCACAAAGCCGCAGCGGTTTCTTCATTGGCAACCTCACGAAGAACCTCCTTCGACAAACAAAGTTGAATTGTTGAAAGCGCCTTTTCATCCAACTCGTCCCATTGATCATCGGTCATGGAAACTGGTTTCTTTGACTTCCCATCTAAAGCTTTCTTTAATCCGCTCTGGATAAGAACGGCCCTCATTTGGACTCGCCAAATAGAAAAGCTAATTTTGCCATCAAACTTCTCAATGTCAAATTTTGCAGACATTTTGAAATTCTCAATTTAGTAAGAGCTCTGATTCCACTTGTTAAGGTTAGAGCACAATGCGGAAGCACAGGATTGAATCAATTGAGAACAAAAGAGAAGCAAGTAAAGGATAAAGAAAATAACACACAAGATTTAACGTGGAAAAACCCCTCAGTGTGAGAGGAAAAAAACCACGGGCGATCAAGAGCAAAATTCCACTATGTAAAAAAGAAGAGTACAAGAAATCCTCTTATAATGATGAGGACAAATGACAATATTTTTCTCACAAATACTCTCTCAAATGGAACAAGAATTCTCACCAAGAATGCACTCACAATATATGTGTAAATGAAAGAGATGTTGTGTGTTGTGAAGATGATTTTGAAGCTCTCTATATGTGTCCTTTTATAGGCAAGCAAAGTCTTGGTATCTTGGATTCCAAGCATTGGATGCTTGGAAACAAAGCCATAAAAGTGACATAAAATGCCCTTAAAGAGAGCCATAAAATTGTCATAAAATTCTTTTAAGGCATAGTAATGAGAGGCATCTAACAATCTCCACCTTGGCTCGAGTGTATATGTTTAAAATTAGAGAATTAATGATACTTTTGATCAAACATGTGTCATTATCTATAAAAAATTGAATAAAGACAAGTACAAACATAAAGAATGAGTTACCTTGAAACAAGTCAGGTAGAGTCATACTTATCTCTTATCCCGTCATAAATATTAACCAAGTCTAACTTTTTTTTTTTTGAATTCAAACCCATATTTAAATATGATGAAAGACAATCAGATTTAAACCAGATTATAATCAAGTCCTTCTCATGCTTAATTCTAACATATCTACGTGAAGGAAAGGAAAACAAATAGAATGAATAGAAAAAAATGTAAACGTATTAGAATTATAAAAAGTTCTATTTAATGCAATTTTAAAAAACGACCCAAGGCGGAAAAACCAAATATCGCATACCCAAAAAAACTGTTTCCAAATCTCCCGCCACAAAAATGAGAATTGCGGAGATATCCTCGCCGGATCCCCGATCAGTTCACGGTGAAACGGAGCCTCACCAGCGACTTCTCTCTCAAATCGAAGCCTCTATCAAGCACATTGAATCTCTCTCCGCAAACAAAACATCTCCGGCAAAAACTGCTTCCGCCGCCGTTGATCTCCGGCAATGCCTGACTCAGCTGAGTCAACACGCTCCTTTTCCTAACTCCCTCAAGCTTCACATTTGGAAGCTCAGCTACCGCCTCTGGAATGCTTGCGTCGACCTCTCCAACACTGCTGCCTTTCGCTCCTCCTCATCCTCCGCCGTTGCCACCGCCGAACTCCGTCACATTGCCTCAGATCTCCTATCCCTCGCCGGAGACGTAGCTGGAGTTCCTTCTCCATCGATCAAAACGGCGTCGTTTTACTACAAGACCGGTTCGATATGGCACAGCCTCAAGAAACTCGATTTCGCCTCAATGTGCTTCGAGAGAGCCACTGATTTGGTTTCGAAGATCGATCACAGTTCGATCATCGATTCCAGTGAGCGAAAACTGCTTCTGGATTTGAACCTGGCTCGGTGCCGAACCGCGTGGGAAGGAGGTTCGGATCCGAACCTCGTGATCGCGCTTTTGAACCGTTGCAAGGGTTTGCTCTTCGGTTCGTGCGAGCACCACACTGAACTAACGAAACAGTTCATGGCGTTCGGGAAAAGCTTGTTATCGAAGAAGAGTAGTAAAAACGAAGAGGGAGGGCATAACGGTAATTTAAGTAATTTGAGCGAATCGCTTAAGCTGATGAATGAAGCATTGGAGGTTTGTGAGAAGGGATTGAGTGTATCGAAAACACAGGAAGAGAGATTGGTACTGAAAGGTTTAAGATGGAAGGTGCTGAGATTTATTGCTGCAATTCATTTGCAAAAAGAAGAATTCGAGAGTGTGATTAAGTGTGTAAAGGTTTTAAGAGATGGTGGTGGTGGCGGTGGTGGTGACAATGGTGGTGGTGATGGTCATCGGAGCCTTTCGGTGTTGGCAATGAAAGCTTGGTTGGGGTTGGGGAGGCATGTGGAAGCGGAGAAGGAGTTGAGGGGGATGGTGATTGATGAGGGGATTCCGGAAGGTGTGTGGGTGTCTGCTGTGGAGGCTTATTTTCAGGCGGCGGGGACCGCAGGGGCGGAGACTGCGAAAGGGGTGTTCTTGGGGCTGTTGGGGAGGTGTCATGTGAGTGCTGGGGCGGCAGTGAGGGTGGCACATAGGGTGGTTGGAAGCGGCGGAGGTAGTGAAGGGTCTAGAGTGAGGGCTAAAGTTGTTGCTGAGCTTGTGTCTGATGAAAGGGTAGTGGCACTCTTTGCAGGACTGGAAGCTGCTAAGGATAAGGTGGCAATGCATGCAGTTCTCTGGAATTGGTGAGTATGTGATCTATTCCTAAGAGAAATGATTAAACCATTATGCAATTAATTATTATAACTAATTAATGACTTGATTGGTGTAGCACACCATATCTGATAGAAATCTCATTAGACTATGCAACCTTCTTGGTTTATCTAGATAGTAGATAAGAGTATAAATTGAAACATTTTATGCTCACAAAGGCTATTGTTCAATCCCTAGCATTGTATTAAAACATTCCTCCTAGAGTACTGGTCAAATTGGTCAAATCTTTTTTTATATTTAGCTATTCGATTAAACCAATGATTCATTGTCCGAGAAGATAGCAGCAACCATTTCATCCTGGGTAAAGCCGATTTTTTCTTAACACTGTATTTGTCATTTGATCAAATAGCATTCTTAGATAGGTTTATATCTGAGGAATACTGATAACACCAGGTTTGTTAGGTTTGTGTGTGTATTTCTCAATTCCTAGTCTGTTTCTTCTAGCTGCATAGTTCTAATATGGTTTGTGTCCTTTGCAGTATCATGCCATGGGGCGTGTCTTAAATAGTTAAACTTCAAGTAACCAACTATTTTTATTTAAACTTCCAAATTTGGAACTGTTTGGATTTGTTATCTTCTCGTTTTATCATCTTAAACTGTGTAAAAGAAGATATGGTGTAGTTGTTCCAAAAAAAATGTTGGTGGATGGTCAAATTTCCAGCTAATTGGGAATTTGGAATAGCTTTCATTGTTCAGCTGATGTTGCTGAACATGTGCAACTTGCACACCTTTTCTTTTATTTATTAGATATGATGCAAGATTATTATTTTGAATACCTGTCGTCTGAGTACAAGATCAAGGACAAGAAGCTTCCTTATGTAGCGTCCCTTCTTGTTCCTCATAAAATTCATCTATGCAAGTTAATTGTTCTGCCAAAAGGAATCTCCACTTTTCTTTTCTGTTTGATGGAACAGTTTATTAAAGCAAAGCTTCAGAAACTTGTTTTCTACTAATTTAGTAAGTCACTCTTTGTGTGGGTAACTAATAAGTCACTCATATCAGTATATACTGGCATGCTGCTACCTGTGCATTTTCTCATCCCTGACCTCCATATTATTTCCCCTGTCAAGCAAGAATCCATTTTCCATTTTTATGCAGTTTAACCAGATGAGTCTTCGTGGCTTCGTGCTCGTTTTATTGAGAGATCAAAGTTTTTTACACAATAAGTCTGGAGCCTCATCCTTGGTCAACATTTTGTAGCAATCTTTATTTAGAATGGTTGCTTTTGTCAAGGTGATAAGGGCAAAGTGGTCAGAGAGATCACTTGCAATGTGTAGAGTTCTCCATATTTCAGGATATATTTTGATTCAATTAATTGAAGCTTGTTCCTCTTGGTTTCTGTTCTAGTTCTGTTGATGAATGATTTCGCACGCGATCCTTGTTATGTTTGTGATTGCTCGATTTCTAAATCTGTTTTGTCTCTATTTCTCTGTTTTATCACCTAACATTGCAGAGTCAAGAACTTGAGATGAACTTCTTAAAGTTGAAACTTATTACCTGATGAATACTTACATTATATATGATTTGGCAATACCTAGGATGGTTGTCTCCAATAAACTCACTTATCTTAATACCTTTATGTGTGGTTTACAGTGGTGCTGATAATTTTCAATCTAAAGATTATGAGACCAGTGCAGAACTCTTTGAAAAATCAATGCTGTATATTCCAAATGATACAGAGAATCGAATACTTCGAGCCAAGGGCTTCAGAGTTTTGTGTCTCTGCCACCTTGGTCTCTTGCAGCTGGATCGTGCAGAAGAATACATCAATGAGGCTGAAAAGGTATTTTGTTAATTACAATGAGAACTTCAAATTTGTTGCATTGAATTTTCACTCAAATATGAAACTTGCTTTTCCATCTTTGCAGCTTGAGCCCAACATTGTCTGTGCTTTTCTTAAGGTATCGTCTTCTCTCTCTCTCTCTCTCTGTGTGTTTTGGTGCTTCTGTGTCTATGTCAGACAAGTATGCATATAAAAATACAGGTGGCTTAAAACAGCAGACAAAGTCACAATATTTAAATAGGTTTAGGTCATATAAAGGTATTTTCCAGTCGATGTCCTATGTTATTCTCCAAGCATGTTTCAACTTACAACTAAAGCCACTTGCTTATCAGTAGGATAACCTTTGTAATCAATGTGGAATTAAATCTTACGCTGCGCTTCTTTGTTTTAGCCCAGTTCAAAATTTATCTCCAAAAGAATGACCTCCAAGGCGCTATTAAGCAAATTGAAGTGATGACAACATGCCTTGACTTTCAACCAGATTTTCTCTCACTTTCAGCCCATGAAGCTGTTGCTTGTCATGCTCTTCCTGTTTCTGTTGCTGCTCTATCAAGTATGCTCAACTTCTATGCTTCAGGAAGGTCCATGCCAACAGCAGAAGTCACAGTTATTCGTACCCTGGTAACAGTGCTCTCTCAAGAACCGGGTAATGAACAGCAAGTCCACAAATTCTTAAAACATGCCTATATCAGAGCTTCTGAGCTTGGTCCTGATTGTTTCTTTGGAAAAGAAGAGGTTGGAAGACGGGAGCGGAATTGGTTTGCGGTAACTTCATGGAACTTCGGTACAAAAACTGGGCAGAGTAAGAACTATCAATTGTCTGGTGAGTTCTTGATACTGGCATCAGACTTTTATGCTCTGCTTGAAGGGTCTAGTAATGAGAACAATGTAATGGTTTGTAAATCATTAGTACTTGCTGCATCATCGATGATAGCTTCAGAACTTCAAACAAAGACTGCTATGTCAGAAGCTGAAGTCAAGCAAGCTGTGCAATTGCTAGATAGAGCGGGAAAGGTATGAAAATGTTGTTTTCTTCTTTTCATGTTATTTGATGCTTTAGTCTTTTGCAAATGAGTCAAGTTGTGTGACATGATACATACAATAAGCTTGTATATATCATGTTAGATATATAAAATCATTCATGTGCATGTACCAAATTAGCTTCACCTTTTGAGATCCTCTATGAAGTGGCTTGGAGTTCAATTCTTGCCATTTCCATTCTTAATTAAAAAAACAAAGTGCCAACAAAGATGTTGGTCTAGTGGTGTAAGACCCTGCTATATCTCCAGAAATACCAAAATGTTAAGGATTTGATTCCTGAGAGCCACACTTGTTGGGAAGAGTAGTCACACACTCTGAAAGAGATTAGTTTCTTACCCATATGGTGAGGGGATACCTTGGTAGTACAAGAAAAACAAAGTTAAATTTCTGCCCAAGATAATGTACCTCTACATAGCCTATGCTTCAAGTCCACGAGACTATTATGGTGTGAGAGAGCGTAATAGATATATAAGAAATTCCCGTCTCTTCACAAGTTAAGCTTTTGAGCGAGTTGATTTATGACATGATACTATGAAAGTACTTTCTTTTCAAGCTATGTTCTATTGAACATTTTCTTACTCCTCTGTTATGTGGATGCAGACGGTAAAGTCAATTTCAGCTGGGAACTTCGTTAATGATGATCAAACAAATACCATTGAATCTGACCTCTTTTTCATATACACTTTCTGTGCTTATGATATACAAGGCAGGCTAAACGACATAGGTTCACAACTTCTAAGTGTGAAAAGTTTTGCGACTTCAAAGGCTTGTAAACCCCACCACCTCCTTCAATTAGGCCTCTCCGCCTCACAGGGACCGCGATCTAATCACCAAGTAGCCACATTCTCTCTGAACGAATGCCTCTCATCATTCCTTTCATCCCCTAATCCAGATTACCAAAACGTCGCTCTCGTAATTCGCAAGCTTATAGCCATTGCTAGCATTCACAAGGGTGATACAGATGATGATGCTGTATATGGAATGTACAAACAAGCCTATAGGATAATGATTGGTTTGAAGGAAAATGAGTATCCAATTGAAGAAGGAAAATGGCTTGCTATGACTGCATGGAATAGAGCATCATTGCCTATTCGGTTGGGTCAGATTGAAGTTGGGAAGAAATGGATGAGTGTTGGTTTAGATATTGCAAAACATGTTCCTGGAATGGAGGCTTATAAAGCATGCATGGAAGATCTTGTTAGTAGTATGGAGATAAAACTTTGATATATATCAACCTCAAATCTGGTTTTGTAGGAGTTACAAAATGTGTACATTTCTTATAGGAAAGAAGACATAATGTAGAAGATACACGTTGCTATGGTGTAGATATGATATATTGATTCATTGCCTACTTAATTTTTCATACTGGTGTTAATACTAATGTTTTAGATTTATCATGGATGCCCTTAGCCCATAAATTATCAGGACATAATTTATCATTCATATTAATCATCTTACCACAAAAGTAACATAATGAATAATAAATGTAAAATTTTACACCAGCAATACATAAATATTAAACTCTTAAATCTTAATATTGATACATCGTTTGTAAAGTTTGTAGAGATCAGTAGATCATGTTTTTGTGTTTATTACTTTTATTTAAGAGTTAATAATAATTAAGACATAAATGATAAATAATATCTCAAATTATAAAAATCATTAGACTAATTACTATCTCTCTCTAAATGCTAATCCTAAATGAAAAATCATTTCCATATAAATGTTAGGAATGATAGCTTAATTGCCTTGTCTTTGTAGAACTTAAGAAAAATAATTTCTAAAATACTTTCTCCAACGAGTTCTAAAACAAGAATCTTAATTAATTTTATTAATATTAATTTATTTACTCAAGATAGATATTTCAATTTTGAAAAGTGAGAATATCAAGAACTCCACATTGAGTAGAATAACAATTTTAACGTGATATTAAGTCATGAAATTCTCCCTTCTAACATGACTTAAATACTACATTGAGATTGTTATTCTACTCAATATATGATTCATAATATTATCTACAAAAAAAAAAATATATACATACAATAAAATTGAGTAACATTATATACAACTATAATTTGATAACTTGTCATAGACAAATCTAATTACAATTTGTTATCTCTACATTCATGATAATTCCTATAATCTAATTTTTAAAAATGCAACTTCTTAACATTAATGTATTTTTTTTTTAAAATAAACTATATCAGACCAAGAAACTTATTCATTCCATATTTAATCCCTTCCTATATCTTATCTGATCATAGCTACTTTTCTCCATTTTCCTCATCCTCTCATGGATTCACTCTCTCTACTCTTCTCTTCCTATCCTTTATTACTCTCTAACAAAGCCCACAAATTCTCCACTTTCAAACCCTGTTCTTCACTCTCAAACCATAACTCATCACGCTCTTCATCTTCTCTTCAACCTCTTTCATCAACAACCCAAAAAAAATTCAAATTTTCATCATTCCAAACCCATTCTACTATCTCACTCCAAAACCTACCCTTTATTCTCCCATTCCATAATCTCTTATCAAAATCTTTTTTTTCATTTTCCATCATTGAATATTTTACTTCTCTTCCATCACTTGCTGCTGAAGTTGAAGTTGATGCTGCAGTTCCTTCTGTTATTGAGTCAGATGCTGGAAAAATCAACATTGAATCTGTTTTGGTTTCAATTGATGACTTTTTCAATAGATACCCATTTTTTGTTGCTGGCTGCACTTTCATTTGGTTGGTTGCTATACCTTTGACTGAAGAGTATTTGAAGAAATGCAAGTTTGTTTCAGCCATTGATGCTTTTAGGAAGCTTCGCGATGACCCTGTTTCGCAGCTCTTGGATATAAGGGATAGGAAGAATTTGAAGTTTTTGGGGTCTCCTAACTTGAAAATTGTGAAGAAGGAAGTGGTGCAGGTGGAGTTCAGTGATGGAAATGAAGATGGGTTTGTGAAGAAAGTGATGGAGAGATTCAGTGATGCGCCAAACACTGTTCTTTGTGTTTTGGACAGGTTAGTGAGGAAAAAAAGTAGAGAAATTTGCAGTAAATTAATTGAGTTCTGAAATATGGATAATGTGTAATTGAAGTAGAAAACTTTGCCAAATATGCCCGCGAAAATTTTTTTTAATAAAAAACCTACAAAATTGTGTTTTGCCATTTGGAAGAAATTTTGGATTGTTTGATTTGGCATGTCCATGAATGACAATATTGTTCGCACTTGTGGGGTACATAGTATATTAGCAATTTAGTGATTAGTCATGAAATTATCAGTGAATTTAATTATATGCATGAGTTAGTTAGTCTATGAATTTACAAAACTCGTATAAACTTAGTCTTTTTGAGGGACTAAAGTGATAAAGAAATTTGATCGAGTTGATATGAGTTTTGTAAATTTATGGTCTTTCTAAGTTTAGAGTAAGAGTGGAAAATGTGTCTGGCCATTTAGAAGAACTTTGGAATTGTTTTAATTTAGCATGTGTTGGAATGACATTATGACAGTCTTGAAGTTATTTTACCGAATAAATGACATTTTGTTTGAGTTTTTGCTTTCATCATAAAGGAATATAATTAACTTCTTTATAAGTATTAGTTGTAGAATTTGAACAAGATACAAAATGTACTGCTTTTGCTTCTATCCTTAGTTATGAGGAGCTGGGATACGATTTTGAGAGACAATATTCCAGTTTTCTGACTACGGTTCTCTCTGCTTGATTTTATTTGAGTGTGAAATCTTTCTGCAGACTTGGCACATGATAGATAGCTTGTATAATTCAATTTTCTAATTTTTTAAAAATGTTTCCCCTTTGTCATTCTTGGGTACATCTGCAGCTATGCATTTTCTCGTTCCCGCAATAGGATAATTTGTTTTAACTAGCTAAGTAGTATCAATAGAACTTTACTCAAGGTAACATATATATTTAGTCTTTTCATGATTTTTACGTCAAAAAATAATAGTTATACAAAGGAAGTGGGCATATATAGTTAAATCATTATGTACCAAGTTTAATCTGCTTGAATACAATAAAGTAATCTATATAATTCATGATTGGTAAGTGATTCCAAATGCATAAAAAAAAACAATTGAAAAAGAACCGGTACATCATAAATTACATTGTATGAGCAATATCATTTTCTTTTACCATATATTACAGTTCGCGAAATTACTCACTTGTTTCTCTTTTGTGTGCAAGGTAGTTTTGACGGTAATTCCATGAAAGCTGCCGAGTTACTATTCAAGAATGGTTTCAAAGAGGCCTATGCAATCAAAGGTGGAGTCAGAGGCCCGCAAGGGTGGATGGTATACTTTTTCTTTTCTCTTCTGCCTGTTGTTTGTTTATCAGAAAGCATTCACATCCGGTTAAATCCTATAAATATTTTTCTCCCTTTACAAACCATTCAAGAAGTTTGATGTAAAATGGCACTCTTCATCCTCTACTAAAACACTTAACACAGAATATAAAGGAAGATCTAGATAGGGGTTCAAAAAAATCGAATTTTGGCTTTTCAATTATCACACTGAAATTTGATGCCAACTGAGGAATGTATGTATCTGGTTGTGGAAAATCTGTTGGAGGTAAAGGTAATAAAGTTTTATACTTTGGGTCTTTATGTTTTCAGGCTATACAGGATTCCCTTTTGCCCCCTTCTGCACATGTTTTCCGAAGGAAAAAGACTAAAGCTTCAAAACAACTCCATAAAAATGGAAATGGAGCCATTCAGAAAACTGAGAGCAACTACGAGAGTGCCTTATCCCCAGACACTCCTGTTGTTGAAAATCAGGAGACAGACAATGGTCATGTGGAAAGGTCTGTAAGATCTGCCCCGGATGTGAAAATTGGCTCATTAGCTTCCTCTTCTCCTTATCCCAATGTATGTTCTTCTCAACTCTCTCTCTCCACATTCTATTTCATTGTGTTCACTGTTCAGTGATGTTCTAACAGAGTATGTTAAGTAAGGTTCACAAACTATTTATTATATTGAATTCTGCAACTTGAATTCATATCTCATAGCAATTATTAAGCCCACATGTGGATTAGCATGAAATTAGTATTTTAGTAGAATTGTAGAACCATATTTGGGTTCACTTATATCATCAATGTTCAGGGCATATTAACTATGCACCTTCCAAAGGCAGTGCATATATTTTCTTCATTCTTTTAGAGATACATCTATAAAGTGATGGATGGGAAAGGTTTTGGTACAAAATAGAGGAAACGGGTATCATGGTGCTTATCTTCTACTTTAACAGTTATTGTGAATGGATAATTAAGTTCTGGTTTAAGGACCAGAGGGGAATGAAGCAAGAATACCCTTTATTCCCTTTTCTTTTTGGTATAGTGGTGGATGTGCATAGGCGTTTAGTGTCTAGAGTTCTAGAAAGTGGGTTGATTAAGGGGTTACCGGTTTGCTCTTGTTAGGCAGTAAGTCCCATATCGCCTGCCTCATGCTCTTGTGTGTGATCTACACACCACCTAGGCTACTACTCTCACTACCAATTGGTTTTGAGATGAAACCTTAATATGGTATTAGAGCTAGAGCAAAACTTATTTCCGGTTGTCATGGTCCAAAATATGTCATTTCTTAATGGGTCCAAGGTAACCCGTCACCTGGTTCGTAAGTCTCAAATCACATGCCTCATTCTCCATAGCTCTCAAGGGGTATTGGTTTATCTTTTTAAGTTTGCCGAGGATACAATGTTTTTCTTTTAACCAGATGCTAATTCTTTTGCTTATATTTTCTCTATTTTGAATTTCTTCGTGGTTATCTTTTTTCTTAAGATTTACTTGTCTAAAAGTGGTCTGCTTGGGGTCAATGAAGATGGTCAGACTTTGAGTGCTTTTGCTTCTTTAGAGGGTGGTTAAATTCTTTAGTGGTCTTTCACTTATCTTGGTATCCCTTTGGGAGGTAATGTATGTGCTTTATCCTTTAGGGATCTAGTGGTTTGTAAGATTTCCTTCACAAACATCCTCTTTATTGAACCATGTCATCCGAATGGGTCGGGCACCAACTCAGTGAAAGGAGGCACTAATGCTAGTCCTTGAAAGTTCATTTCTTAGGATCTACCTTCTTTTAACTCTCATATGCCCTTCAAGTTGGGGGATAATTCTTGAATTAACATTAGGAAGACATTTGGGTTGGTCATACCCCACTTAGTCTTTTCCAAAACTATTTAGTCTTTACTTCATGCATAATACCCGAGTCTGTCGGTTCTATTCTCAATATAACTCCTCTTAGACCTCCATCTTTCTTCAGAAATTTGCATAACAGAGAGGTTAATGAGCTACAATCTCTTGGTCTTAACTGATTCTTTTCATCTATCTTCTTTCCCGGTACTAGAATTCACATCTGTTGCCCCTCGCAAATGTTGGCATGTAAGTCGTTTTTTTTTATCCTTGACACTTTATAATAACTGCGTTAGTTTTCTTTTGGAAAAACTCATCGGAAGCCAAAAGCTCCCTCAAAGGTTAAAGTTATTGTTTGGTCGGCTACTCTTAACGGGATTAACACCAATGGCATGCTTCAGAAGCACAAACCTTTGATTACTTTCTCCTAATATGTGAATAATGTGTGTTTCAGATTCCGCAAGCACAAACCCCTTGCCTTGATTTTAATGATGTTGTAGATTTAGTTATGGTATTTGGAGCTTGTGGGGCTTGGTAATTGTCAAGGACGGAATAGTGCATACTCCTATTCTAGAATTGCTTAAAATGTTTCTCAAATGAATAACTATTAACTAAGATTTAGATATCATTGTTTTGTCAATGGACATGATATACAATAGGTCATTATGACGTCGTTCGATCTATGTAGTCGACCAAACCCAGTGAGATCAAAGCTTGATTGTTGTTGTAAGAAGGGACTTGAGTCTTTTGTCTTAACACACACAAACTGCTAAGTTATTTATAGTGCATTAAAGAAGCTGCTCCTTGTATCCAAAAAAAGGAATACTAAGACTCTTTGCTGTAAGCCTCTAACGGCACAAGCATCAACTTAAACTTATTATTTGAGGTCTGCATTCAAATTCCAAAGCACCCCACCAAACCATCTCTATGTTTCTAGAGTTTAGCGAAAGGAATCCAAGAGTTCAAAACAATCTTTGAGTTTCAAAATAGCTTATCCATGAACATTGATGACTCATGAGCATGATATGATGGTTAGAAGAAACTTTGTAGTCCAGATAGCCCATATTGTTATGTAAAAGGGAAGATGACTGAACTTCTCAACAAATGTTTAGGGTTTGATTTTAAAATATAAGCCGACCCCACATAGTAGGACTAAGACTGGGTTGTTGGTGGTGGTTTGATTTTAAAATATAAACATAGCCACAGTGATAATTTATGTTTGTGAATACTACATGTGACTTGCATATAAAGTTTTAGGTTGCCATGTTCTGATAAAATGAGTATCCTTTAACCATTCTCATATTTCTTTTCTGCAGTACCCTGATTTGAAGCCACCATCATCTCCAACTCCATCAAAACCACAATAGTAATGTTGCTCTTACCATACTCACTCAACTGCTATCTTTTGGACACAAACTATTATTGAAGGCACAAGTACAATCTACTCATTTTCAAATTGTTTGATTTCTAATTCTACAACTATTCCTTTAATTTAATGTGTAATTTTCTCTCCTAGTGAGAAAAGGCTTTTGTTGGTTCTTTTACCTCATATTGAGTTTTAGGGAGGTGTAAAACATGTTATGGTGATGTTACCTATTATGAGCAGAGGAAAAAGTTGTCAAATTTGGTTTGACATCAATTATAGTAGCTGTGTTGCATGTGATCCTTACATTCTGTACATACAGAATCATTCCAGGCTTTTTCTGATCACTGGTCTCTCCATTAACCCAAACCAAGTTAATGGATTTCAGTTGGATTTTTAGTGCATCAAACACAATAAATGGGAAACTGAATTAACTCAACAATCATTTGAACTCCTACTTGTTATTTAGTTTGTTAAACTTGGTTCATGAACCAAACAAATTAAATTTGAGTAAAAATTAAGGTCGTTAAATAAACGAACCAAACTTGAGCCAAATATAGTTCAACTTATTAGGTTCATGAGCTAGTTTGATTATATATAGAGAAAAGAATGTATGCACTAACTGTTAGTGTATTATCTACAATTCATGTTTAATCATTATTGACTCTTTAAAAAGTAATATAGATGAATGGTGAATGAAACATTGACTGTGCATAAATTTTTACATTGACAGTGCATATATATTATAAATATGTGTATATATGTAGAGAATATTTAATTTTATTTATATTAAATAAATAATGATTATTGGAATTGACGAATTGAATTAATCGAGCTAATGAGTTGAATTAAACAACTTGTGAACTCTTGATGAGCCAAATCAATTTGAGCCAATGAGTCAAATTGAACATTTCACAAACTTCATTCGAGCTGCACTGAACAGTTGCTGAACTTCAATCGAGCCAGATTCAAGTTGGAAACATAGCTTGTTTATGGCCCTAGATAGCATTATTGCAAAAATAGTGTTTAAACAGGTAATATGAACTTATTTATTTAATTGCATATATCATTGGCAATTTGGGCAAAACTCATGGGCCCACCCGCCAGCACGTTTTGGGCGGGCAGAGCATGAAAATTGTGTCCATCCGTCCTAAAATGTTCGCCCAAAATGCCATTTTTGCCTATGGGCAGGCAGGGCGGCCCATGGGCATCAATGAACATTAATATAAGTTTGATAGGTCAAGTATGACAAAAGTAATTCATGTTCTCACCACTTGAGTGCATGTAACAATTTTCCAAAATATAATATCTTATCAATTGAGGCATGTTCGGTTTATGTAAAACAATATGTTATGTTTTATGTTTTTAATCTTACTGTCACATTATGTATCCATGTAATCTAAAGTACTATGACATTTTTTGTTTTTTTTTTATTTAGGGCAGCCCGCAAGCTCACTCTGCCCATGTTTAGGGCGGGCAAGACATGATATTTTATGCCCTATTTTAAAATAGGCATGCCCATGCCCACCCTAATTTTGGTGGACATTGTGTGGACATGGGCATTGTGTGCCTGTCCTAATTGCCAATGCTAATTGCATGTACCAAAAAATATGAACTTGTTTACTTTAAGTGTTATCTTCTTATATACTATCCGTCCATCATCCACTATTCATTTTAATCATCATTGATTCTTAAAAAAAATAATACAAATGAATGATAGATGATATGTTAGATATTTGCTGATGATTGGTGAAATATCAATTTTAGGATCTTGAACCTTATAATTCTCACACATAATATAAAACAAGAATATAAAGTCATAACTGAATTTATGCTCTCGAATCTACTCCTTTGATATACATTTTGAGAGATAGTTTTGGTATGATGGCCTCCCTTAACAAAATCTTGTATTCCTTTTGAGACATTCGTTTTCTCTCTGATTTAGTGTCTTGGGGCCATAATCGTTCCTTATAGGGTTCCCATTATCCTCTATAGGTAAACGTTTGAGTATCCACTCATTAAGTTTATATCTGTTATCAGTTTCATAAGTCTTATAGGTTGTTTTGTAACCCAAAATAAATAGTTAATATAATTGTATTAAATATATAATGCTCACCTTAATTAGAAATTATGTATGTATATAATGTTTTAGACTAATATGTATATTACTCTTATTAAAATTGTTAATAATTGTATGTAGTACATCAACATTCTCAATGGTTAGGAAATTAAATAATTTTCTCTTTTTACTCAAACTGAGATATGTTAACAAAATTATTTCTTATACATAAAACTGAAAATTGTGGGATCAAAATAAAAATCAAACAGACTCTTTTATATAAATTATAAAAAACAGATATGAGGGATAATATATTAGCAATCCTCAATTTGTTAATTAGCTATAATATTATCAATTAGAAATTAAAATTTTGATGCGTTAATAAAAAGTATAAACAAATATTTGACAATGCCAACAAATATAAGTTGAATAAAAAGGGAGCTTTTCTAAGAAAGAGTCATTTTACTAAGTTGTCATTATTATGCTTAATTTCCGTTTATGACCATCCATTTCCCGGACTTTAAGGCATTTGGTGGTATAGGAAATAAAAGCATAGTTCATACTTTTCTCTTTTCTTAATTTTCAAATTAAAAGGTGCCCAAAGAATATAATATCATGTGTTTTTTTGGGTATAACCAAGGGTTTACTCACCCCATGATGATAAGGAACTAATATGTTTTAGAATGTATGAATGTCTTTTTTAATAAGTATTGTTTACATGAATCGAACTCTTGTATTTTTAATTTATTTTGGGATATAATAAAACTTTATATCACTAGACTAACTATGTTATGATTAAAGAACCATTTCTATACATGGACACAAAAAATTATAAAACCACTTCAATAATTTCTACTTTTAAAGGAATTAGCCTTTGTCAAATGAGAAACCTCTCTCACAAAAAATATTAAAAGGTGCACCATATGTTGCTTTATAAAAGTAAAGAACCCACACACCTAGTAAAGTCTTATTATTCTAAATAATTTATCCTCTTACTTTACTATTATTTTCTCTCTTTCCACAATAATGAGGCAAGATAAGAGTATAATTGATATATAAGTAATTAATATTACCTTAAATTTTGACAACAAAATGAAAGCATATTTTATTTTATGAGAAATGATAATTTAACATCGCTAGTTGATCCATTGTAAAGTTCATTTGCATGAATGAATTTGTATTTGTTAATTTGCAACGCCAACCTAATTTCTATGTAACTTAAAATGTACCATTGAAATTACCATGATAAGATAATGATTAAGATAATTGTTAAAGATATTATCAACAATATAGAATAATATATTTTGATTAAATTATCTATAACAGTATCACTTTCAACTATTAATATATTTCCAGTTTAAAAATAGTCTGAATAAGTGCTATATTACAAAGTGAGAATATAAGGTAAGAGGGAAAAAAAGATTAAAAAATAAATTTATTTCCTACAAAACACAGAGGGCACTGATTGGGAGAAATTGAAAAAGATTGTGAATATTCATATTAAAATATTAAGATTGATATGTTATATATATATATATATATACATTATTAGTATTAAGGGTAAGCAGATCCGATTCTGCCCGCTTACTCAGTATGGCCCTATCATGATCAGGCTCGAATAGGGTCGGGTCTCATCGGGTATGGGTCGGGTTTAAAAGTTAGACAAAATCAATATTTAGAGCTGGTTAGAGATGAAACATGACTCGACTCGACCTGTCCCATTGTTACCCACTCATCATATCTGTATGTATTTCTATTCAAATGTGTATGACACTTTTTTCGTCGAAAGTATCATTGGTTCTCTAATTTTTTCCTTACAGATACATATATCATTTATATGTCAAATTACATATTCATAATAATAAATAATATTGAGAAGTTTTTATCTAAAATAAATATACATCAAATTGGGTCTAGGGTCTGGTCGAGTTTAAAAGATGGATTAGCTTTGGGTCTGAGTCAAAAAACGACCTGACTAACATTTAAAATCGGGTAAGGGACAAGCCTTAACCTATTCAGCCATACCCAAATATAAAAGCTTCGTACATGTTCAATCTATTATCTTTGATTCTTGTGTATTATTTATATTTAAAACTCAATAACAATCATATTGTTAATCCTTTCTTTCATTCATGTGTATTATTAATGCTTTCTTTCTTTAACATTAACCCACTTTTCATACCAACCCACTGGAAAAATTCTTTAATTTTCAAACTTTTTTTGGGCGTAACGGAAAAAAATCGCCTTCATTCATTCAAATGCTTCGAGGTCTTGGAATTTTTTTAAGGTGATGGTCAAATAATGTTAGTTCATCCTACATATCCTTATCATAAGAAAATAAATATGTCATAAAGTAAGTAGTACTTTTTTTATTTATGATTGATTTATAATTAAGGTATATCATTTTTTTTTGTAGATAGAAGAGTTTATAGGAGAATTTGATACGAGGATATTATTACAATTCTAGTAGAATCTTATATCACTAAACTAATGTTTTTTTGGAGATGTAATTAGGTTAGGTTAAATTGTTATTTAATTTTTAGAAGAGTTTTTTTCATATGAATGTAAAGGTAAAAAATAAAAAGAAACTAAAGAGACATAAATAGTTTGATTTATTATTAAAAAATATTAAATTGTGGTTGGTGCATTTTAAGAAAATTATATTATATTTAAATAACTAAATATTAGAACCACAATCATGTATTGGTGGAGACATAGGAATAAATTAAAAGAAAAAAAGACAACAGAAAACAAAAGAATGATTGGGGCACATAGTGCATACCTCTGTAGGTGAACAATGAGCCACTATTAATATTTTTATATTAATCAAATAACCAACATAATTGATAGATAAATGTATTTTTAAATATAAAATTAGAGATCTGAATCTTATCCTATGTGTAGAAAAAAGAGTATGGTAGGAAAAGATATACTCACTTACATATATTTCTATCTTATAAGAGAATGTTAATTTCTAGATGTCACTTGAGTAACACTTTGGATGTACCATAATTTTTTGTGCTTATAATATTTATATACCATCAGTTTAAAGATTGACACACAATCAGTATCTTATCAACCACTCATTTGTATTACTTTTTTGAAGAGTTAGAAACAATTAAATATGAACAATGAATGATAGAGTGACAATTAGAAAATCATACAATATTAATACATAAATATTTTTCTCATTTTTTATTATAGGTAAAAGTTCATAAATTCTCCCTAACTTTCCATTTTCTGTTGTTTAGTACTTAATTTTTTAAATTTATATAAAGAATCCTTTTGTTCTAAGTGCAAAATAGTCATTTGTCATATGAAATATTAAAATTGGATGAAAGTGCAAGGCACAAAATAGATGTAGAATTCAAACAAATGACATATTGGACTTGAGTTATTTAGAGCTTCCTTAAAGAAAACAAGTTACATTATTCTTTATACACATTTTCTGAAGTTATAAAACACCAACAAAATCCATGGGTATTTTAAACATTGAAAACTATTTTATATTAAAACCAAAACTTCATTTTTTTGTTTTTTTACATATTTTCCTCTATCTATATTTTTTGTTGCTTAAATATATTTTTAGACATTTTAATATGGTCATTTTTTATTTTAATTTCCTAATTTATTTTTAATCCTTACTTAGTTGATCGTTTTAGTTTTAACCATTATCGATAATATATCAACACCACAATCAACACATGTTAGATGCCAAAGCTAATCACATCATTGTTCTACACCAAAACCAACATTTTGAAACAAAACCAAAACCCAAAAAATCTATAAAGACTAAACAAAAAATTGTCAAATTTAAGATATTATTTATTGTCTACATAATTCTACAGAAGAAAAAGACACAAAATTGAATCTGTTTTCTTTTAGCCTAGTGCTTTTTGACTTTTGGGCCCAAATTTGCAGTACAGAAAAAAAGATAACATATCTTTAACGGTGTGGGGCCAAATTTGTAGTACAAAAACTAAGATCAAATATTTAAATGGTATCTCATTCATATCATGATCCAATCAGTATACTACATTTTATTTTAAAATTTTTTTTTATTCATATAAATTAACCCGACATATAGAATGAGACATCATTAGGATAGACGATCCGGTGACTACTAGAGCCGTTGGAATGTCACACATAGTCAAAGAAAGACAGTGTGATAGCTGGATGCAACAAAACTAAATAATTTTACTCTCCCCTTTATCGTCCCTTCATGCTTCATAAATTCAACCTTTTCACACTTAAATACTTTCTTTATGTCTCTTCTTTTCTCCTCATTCCCTCCTTTTCTATATTTAATATTTAAACTTCCATAATTCTCTCATTTAGGATATCATCTCATCATAAATTGTAAAAAACTGACAAATTAGAGTTAATTACTTATCAAGTAACAAATAAGGATCTTATATACCAACGGACGTTGGTTCAAGTGGTACATGCTTGATTCCTCTCAAGCAAGAACTCGGGCTCGAGTCTTGTGGATGAAAAAATGTCTGTTGGGAGAGTTAGCCCCACTTACCTGTGGATGTTCCAGGCTCGAACAGGATTGTCTCCAGTATAAGGATACCTGTGAGAAACCAAAAATAAGGATCTTATATAGCAGTGGAAAGGCAGAACAAAAGAAAAAAAACATTTTACAATAAAATAACCCTTTTTGATATTGATAAAAAAAATTATTTTGGTACTAGCAAGGATATCTATCATCCTTTTTAGATAAGGAATTAATCCCTTTCGATACATGGTTATTTGAACAAATGTCGCTCCTAGAAATCAAACATTTAACTTTTTTGATTATTACGTAAATATAGTGAAATCTTACCTCACTATACTAATATTTTATTGTTCAATTAATAATAAAATTAAAAACAAAATCCTTATCCCCATGTAACTAGGGTAATAATTTTCCATCATATCTTCATTACTTCTCCCATTTTCTCTCAAACCTTCATTAACTCTCTCTCTCTCACACATTCATACTACAAAACAAAACCATGCACACTCTCTTCTTTCTCTTTTCCTTATTCTTCTTATCATTATCAACCCATCAACTTGCTTCTTCCACTCTCATGAGAAGAATCCTCCATCAACCCTTTCAACCATTGGATTCTCTCCCTCCATCTCAACAACCACCCATTCTCCCTTCTTCCACCACCATCCCTCTCCAACCACCACCATTTTTCCCATTCTACCCCTCTCCTCCACCACCTCCACCACCTCCTCCTACTTTCTCCACCTTTGTTTCTTTTCCTGCTAACATCTCCTCCCTCCTTATCCCTCACTCTTTCCAACCCAAAAAAACCTCTTCATCCAAGCTTCTCTATATTGTCATCATTACCATCATTGTTATCATTGTTTCAGTTTCAACATTTGTCTGTTATTGTCGACGGAAGCGATATACTTCCGTCGGCAATAATAAGACTGTTAGAACAGAGAGCAGCCTTGGGCTGTTCTCGCAGAATAATGCTGAAACTGAAACTATAAACAGACTGACACACACTGTCCCAAGCAACTCCGACTTTTTGTACTTAGAAACGGTTTTAAACTCGCACCGGATCGATGTTGATGATGCTGATTCTGGTGCAAGTTGTAGCCGGAAAATGGAGTCACCGGAGCTCCAGCCGCTTCCACGGCTTGCCCTGAGACAGCATTACTCGCAGCCGCCGCAGGCGCTTGAAGAGTTTTTCTCACCAAAAGCATCATCTATGGGTGCTAGTGAGTGCTCTAGCCAAAATGGATTAAGCTCTTGGAGAGTATTGCCTGAACAAAGTGTGGAATTAAGCTCTAATTCTTGCTCCTCTACTTCGGTTTCGCCGAATTTAAGTCCTAAAAGATCAAAACTAAAATCATCTGAAGAAACAAGGTCTTTGGCTTCAACATCATTGATTTCTTCACCTGAGAGAAACCAAGTTTTATCACCTTCTTTAGAGAAGAAAAATGATACATTATCAGATAGAACTTTGGTTGAAAATAATGATGCAATTCCAATGTTATCTAATGATTCAAATGGAAGTAGAAAGTCTCAGGCAACATCATCTTCTTCAGGATTTTCATTGCCTTCTTCACCAGAGAAGGCAAGGTATTGTGACAGTTTCGATCAGTCTCCGAGAATTTCGAGTTTTTCGGACCAATATAGGCTATCAGGTTTATCATCAGTGCCTTTGTCACCCACCCTGGTTTCATCACCAGAAAGAGAATTAAGTCATGCTTGGAATGTATCAGAAAAATTTACTAATTGTGTGTCACAGAGAAAACAACATTGGGAGATTCCAGTTTTCTCAGTACCTACTGGTCCATCTCATAGAGTATCATTGTCACTGCCATCACAGCTACCGCGCCGAAAACAATGGGAAGTGCCTGCTGTTTCAGCACCTGTTGATCAGCCGCTTTCGAGGCCACCGGAGTTGACACCTCCTTCCAGGCCTTTTGTGTTGCTAAAACCAACACAAAAGGTTTCTCCTGTTGAGTAGTTGTCAGTACTAAGCTCGCAGAATTCGGGGGGAGACTAAGGAGATCTTGAAACTGGATTTGAAGTCACTGCATTAGGACAAATCGAATTTGAAGTCGATCTTTTTAAGTAAGGTTTTTATTTATGTAAGTGTAAGCGAATATCGATGTATCACTTAGTAGCAAAATGTATGTAAGTGTAAGTTGTTGTTTCAACTTTTATCAAACTATTTTGTACAAATAACTTAAATGGGTTTTTGATTTTGTCATTACTTATAACTACATTGCCTTATAGATATCTCTTATGTTACATTTGGTGCAGAGAATGGAATTCAGTTGAAAAAGAATGACAATAGGAATGAGAACTGATAAAATGGAATGATAATGTCATTGATATTCAACAGCTTGATAGGAAGTGATGTAATATGGAATGAGAAATGATTTCACAGTTTGTTGTATAAATTCCTTACCTTAATTTCAGAGGATATTATGATTCTGACTTATGAAGGGAATTTATGGAGTATTTGGAAGAGTTTACTGGAAATTTGATTTGATCTTATCTTGTCATAGAAGCACTTAAGCAGGTATATGGAAGAATTTATTAAAATAGCTTACCACTTCCTATATGCTCTTTTAGCTCATCTCAATAAAAAGCTAAAATGAGTTTATAGAAAAGTTATAAGCTCTCTGTGTGATAACTTAATCAAGCAAACTACCAGACCAGTAATCAGAATTATTATATATATGGAGCAGCCAGTGTTCTTGATTTTGCTGCATATTGCATGATGAAATGTGTGAAGTAGTTCTTATTGTTAGTAAAGATGGTAGAATGCACCTTAAGTGGTTTGGAAGAAATCATTAGAAGCCTCGTAAGGAGAGTAGATCAAATGAAAACTAGTCCAATTCTTAGAGGAAGAGGAAAAACCATAGGGGAAATGATAAAGAAAGACTACGAGTTTAATGCTTTGTCAATGAACATGATTTATGACAGAGCAACATGATATCATTCGATACATGTAGCCGACCCTACCTAATAGGATAAAGACTTGATTGATGTTGTATTGAATGAGGAAATGATTGAAACATTGCATAAAGTGAAACCAAAGTATAATAGTCCATACTCAGTTCCCCCAGCCAACTCAGGAGGATGGAGTACTTGATCCTAAAAGGGTCCCAAAATATTGCAGTCTTGCTCTTTTACTGTGACTTGTAGAAGAACCATGATATTATCTCATCTTGGATAAAGGTTAAGGCTTGAATTTCTATGGCTTTGTGATAATTTCTATGGTTTTTGGATAGTCAATCCATTATCAAGAATATTTAATGTCCTCTACCTTTTCAGTGGAACGAATTTGTGTACCTCTCAGTGTTAAACTAAGTTTATATAATATATTTGTAATGATAAAGATAGATAAGAGTGACATAGGTTGCCACTAATTTGAAATTTTTTGCCTTTTGCTGTAGTGGAAGGGTATGCATATTTTATGTATAAAAAAGAAACGTTTGGTGCACGAGACTTTCACTTAATAGGATTTAAAGAGGGTACATGTACACAATTTTACCCACAAACACAGATGCTATTTCCAGAATTTAAAATTATGACATCGTAATTATTGAGCAACAATCTTACTGTTATACCAAACTTACCCACTAATTTTCTATACGTATGTGTATTTGTAAAAATGTACAGTGATGATTGTTTTGTTTATTTAAAGTAATACAACTTGAAGCTAGTGGAATATTTGGTTCAACAAACTCAACTTTATTTCAGCATATTCTTTCTTATGCTTGCCCCAAAGCATATACTCTTCTATAAAATCAATCATTTTCATTATTTAGTTTATGGATATCATTCATGTTATCCTCAAGGTTTACCAACTGGTAGAGATTTCTTCATTTCCATGTCATAGTGTGATTTGCTCATTTTCTTTCACAACAATAACAACCAAGTTTTTATCTTACTAGGTGAGGTTAGCTACCTGAATCGAACGACGACATAACGTTTAATCATAAATTATATTTATTGACAAAACATTGATCTCTAAGTCTTTCTTAATTATTTTGCTAAAGTTTTTCTTGATTATTTTCTTACAATAAGATGAAATTAATTTAGCTATGTCTTTAAATAGTTGTCTTGAAATGCTTGCACACAAGAATTTGCTGTGTAACCAAAAACATAAGAATTAGTTAAGTGAGAATAATTATTGCCAATATCATACCATTTTAATTGGGAATGCTTGAAATATATTATTGTATTAGTCTCATATTGTTTAGTATTGGAATAGAATCAAGTAACCAATGTTATATATTGGACTCAAGTCCTTCTTATAATATGTACTAGATATAAGCACCTAATATAAACACCCCATGAGATATCTTGGTAACCGCTCAGTGCTCCCAGGGATGTAGGCGTAATTGGTCGAACTCCGTTACCAAATTCTCTTGTTTCTTCTCTTCTAATCACTTTATGCCTTTATTTGATTACTTGTGGCCAAAGTTGTGCAACGGTCGCTTCCGCTTTTGAGATGTCATAGTGAATGATGTCAATTGTTAGCAAATCCACAAAAACACAGAGGCGCTCACTGACTTTGATGATGTAAGGTGTAATATGGGCATTGGCTTTGATGCAAGTTGTAACATGAGCATTGGTAGAGATGCAGGGGTGTGACATGAGCATTGACTTGGATGCAAGGATGTGACACATACATTAGTTAGCATTGACGCAAGGTGTGTGCTGTGGGTATACTCCTTACGATGGAGTATGATAATTCTTTTGAACTAGGATTGTCAGAGTAGACAATGGTGTGGTAGCAATTGAGGCTTTCCAAGGAAGCTCCAAGGTTCAGTTTGACTGAGTATTGCAGAGGACGATTGTTGGTGAACTTTCGTGTAGATGTTCCAATATATCGAAAGACTTCCTAGCAATAGGTGGCTAGGCGGCGTGTTCCATATGATGGCGGTACAGGAAGCTGCACTACAAGTTTGGAGAGCTATGCTCTTGATAACATCGTCAAGGATACTCATAAGGTCTATGCTGTAGGGGAGCAATTAAAGAGGATTAGACAATGAACAAGGTGGAATTATATATTCGCTAAGGTGGAGATTCTTGTGTAGATTTTGTAAGGAACGATATATTCTTCTATTTCAATCAAGGTGAAGATTTTTTTTTTAGTGTTTAACTATTCTTCTCTTTGTTACATTAGGTTTACATAACATAATTATACAACCCCTTTACATCAGTCTAAGTCGTCTAAGTCCATAACTTGGGCTGTTATCTAGAGATACGAGTCATTACACATGTAACCAAAAACATAAGAATTAGTTAAGTGAAAATAATTATTGCCAATATCTTACAATTTTAACTTCAATACTGAAGGCCCAACTATATCAATTGAGTAAGAGGCTTGGTCTCCAAGTAGTATATAGTCTGAGTTCAGAGCTAGCAAATGTGAAGAATCAAAGATCAAAGCAAACATCAGTGATGTCTCTAATTAAACTTAGCAAGCAAACATTGCAGAGGTTGTGAAAACAAATAAAACAGAAGGGTCTGGTGAAAGGGCGGCCTAGTGTACGAGACTTCCGCTTAGTAGAGTTTGAGAGAGTAAATGTACGCAGTCTTAATTCCTCAACAAAAGAAAATGTTTCCAAGATTTGAATCCGTGACCTTATATCACTAAACAACTTTACAGTTGCGGCAAGCTCACCCTCAAGGGTCAGATGAAAGAAGACAGAAATTGACAGAATCCATGAACAAATTCACTAGAATGGCTGAGGAGGAGATTCCAAAAATTCAAGCTAAAGAAACAGTTGCTTTGTCCCATGTGAAGGATGTTACAGAATATTTTGACGAGAACTAAGGAAATGAAGAAGCTCATTCACTTAGAATCTTCATGGTTGTAAAAGAGTTCTTATTTCTTAACAGTTCTTGACAGGGTATGCAGAGAAGTTGGTATGATAAATGAGCAAACCATAGGTAGTTCACCTCATAAGTTTCCTGTTCCAGTAATCTCAATGCTTACAACCTCTTCCTTCCAAGATCACATAGAAGGCAACAGTATAATAACACTTCTGATTATGATATTACATCACATCACCTTATCTCAGTTACTTAGCTGCATCTATTGTTATGAACAACCAGGAACCAGGTGATTTTGACTGGTTGGAACATAATAAGTTGATTTTTTGCTGTCAAATAGTAAAAATCCTTTTAAAAGATTTTAATTATATATAAACATATGTAAAGAGATCATAGGATATCTTCTAGGGAAATTATCCTTATATAAATAGAATAGGTATGATAAGGTTGTTGTGTGTACAATGGTTTTCTTTTGGATGTTTTATTTCTTTATTTTAAGAGGAGCTGAGGCTGTCATGGTTCCATGCTATGGTTTGGGATTTTAACTCCCTTCCCAGGTAGGAGTGAAATGTTATGCACAAAGATTTTGAAGTAGAGAGGACCTTGTAATTGAAATTACCAACCAATAAAAAATTCAAAATTTGCATCAATACATTTTAGCTGAAAGGCCGTTTTTTGTGTGTATAACAACAACCAAGCCTTTTTTCCCACAAGGTAGGGTCGGCTACATGGACCAAACGATGCTTTAATTCTCTATCATAAATCATGTTCATAGATCTCCATGTCTTTCTTAATCATTTTGCCTATGGTTTTTCTTAGTCTCTCTCTTCCTCTAGGAATTGAATTAGCCTCCATTTCATGTAAACTATAAAATTTAATCCAAACTAGAAATATGCCAAGTTCATCACTCACTCTTCCATGTAGGAATAAAAAATGCACATAGACAATGGATCACTCTTCTAATTCTACTGGTCTTGAATAGTTGAATCCATTCAACTCCTAGTTTTGTTTCCATAAGCAATCACAATCAACATATATCTCTTCTTCAGTACAAATAGAAGTGTGATGATAACCATACAAAGCAAAATTGAGAATACTACGCTAATGCGTGCATGTTACAACCATATGTAGATGATTTTCTCGCATTATCATTCGAAAGTAACATGCAAAAACAATTAAAGCATGAATGAAGACAAATTCGCGCTAAATACCAACATTCGTCTAAGACATTAGCAGTTTCCCTATGGGATCAAAGTTCGTAGAGAATATGTCTAGCATCGGTTGCCTTCTATCTAGTCCAAGGATGCTAGAAACATAATGCATATTTTTGCCCTTGAGGGCAAAATTATTATATAAGAGCTAATCTTTGAACTTTTGCTCACATAATTAAAGTGGGTAGACATTTTAAATACTTTACCAGCAAGTTGTTGTTTCTCTTATGCTCTAAAGAACTCATCATACATATATGATGGTCTTCTCTCTTAATCACTGCAGTTTGTCTGCATCGATGCGTTCTAATATACGGCGTGCTTCTTCCTCTGCTGCTGGCACCACATTCCTTAGTTTAAATCCATCTTTCATTGCCTTTGCCTCGGGACGAACGGTAAAAGTGAAATAGAAATTATTTGATACCTGCATTCGTTCACATAATACAATAGGACAGAATAAAGTTAGTTACAATCTTTAATAACTTGAAAAATGCAAGTATATATAAAGAGCAATATATTAATGAATAATGACTATTTGTTTTCTAAAGTGCAGATTAGTAAGACTAACCTCACTAGATCGCAGCTCCGGTCTTGTAACATGAGCAACAACTTCAACATTGATAAGTGGCTGGTCTGGATTGTGATTTTCAGTGTACAGAACACAAGACTTGAGACGTAAGAAATCCCCCACATCAACCTGTTAGAACTGGTGTCAATGAGAGAAAAGAAACTAGCTTGAAGATAGAAAAAGAAGTGCCCCTAACCCAGAATTCAATGATTCTGTTAGGGTTCTAGATTTATTTGTTATTGAAGAAGAAGTAGAATTACAGAGAGGGTTGAATGCCTTGGATCCCACGATCCAATCCTAGTCTGATTCCAAATCAGAATGTATTTCCTAACTCACTTCTCCCTAACCAACTACCCTTCTATTTATAGCATACTCTTATTAACTAACTAACTAACTTCTTAGGGTGGAGAGGAAAGTTTGTTATCATTAAACCAAACTTTCCTTTTCCCTCTAGTGTACACGTTTTTAATCACAGGTTGCACCTTAACAGGTTGCACCCTATCACTACCCCCCCTTTAACAGCCAGCTTGTCCTCAAGTGGGAAATCTGGAAATTGATCTTGTATAGATGCAGCCAGTTCCCATGTTGAGTCATGTTCTGGTAGGTTGTGCCATTTAACTAACACCAGCAAATTCCCATGTGTATCCTCCTTGCTGTCCCTGATGTCCTCTGGTGCTACTGCCAATTCATGCTCTTCATTCAACATAGGAGGCAATGATTGAACCTCCTGATTAGGCTTAATAGCCTTTTTCAGCAAGGAAATGTGAAATATAGGATGGATTTGTGAATAATCTGGTAGAGCTAGTTTATATGCCACAGGGCTCAACTTCTGTATGATCTGGAAGGGGCCATAGTACCTAGGAGCTAATTTAGCATAGGGTCTAGTTGCTAGGGATTTCAATTTGTAAGGCTGTAATTTCAAGTATACCCAGTCTTCTTCCTCAAACTCAATTTCCCTTCTATGCTTATTAGCTGCCTGTTTCATTAGGTTTTGAGCTTTAGCTAAATTCAACTTCAATTCCTCTAGAATTCTGTCTCTGGCAGTCATGAGTTGGTTCACCTCCTCCACCTTAGAAGGGATTGTTCCAGCCTTAAGCAACACATGGGGATCTCTTCAATACAAGGCTTTAAAGGGAGACATCCCAGAAGAGCCATTATGGTTGGTATTGAACCAAAACTCTGCCCAGTGCAACCACTCTATCCACTGTTTAGGCTTAGATCCAATAAAACACCTCAAGTAAGTTTCCAGGCATCTATTAGTGACCTCTGTTTGACCATCTGTTTGTGGATGGTAGGATGTGCTGAGTTTAAGATGTGTGCCTGCCAATCTGAAGAGTTCCTTCTAAAAATTGCTAAGAAACAAGGGGTCTCTATCAGAAACTATGGTTGAAGGAAAACCATGCAACTTGACTACCTCCTTGAGGAACAAGGTAGCCACTTCCTTAGCAGAGTAGGGGTGCCCCAAGGCAAAGAAGTGGGCATATTTAGTTAACCTATCCACCACCACATATATGGTATCCTTTCCCTTAACCCTTGGCAATCCTCCAATGAAATCCATAGAAATATCCATCCATACCTGTTGAGGAATGGGTAATGGTTGTAGCAACCCAGCAGGGGATAAGGTAGAGTATTTGCATTTCTGGCAGACCTCACAAGCCTCCACAAAGGCCTTGATATCCTTTTTCATACCTACCCAAAACAGGAAATTGGCAATCCTTTTATAGGTCCTAAAGTAGCCAGAGTGGCCACCCATAGGAGATTCATGGTATTCTGCCAAAATAAGGGGAATTCTATGTGAACCCCTTGATAAAACCAACCTCCCCTTGTAGTATAAAATGCCCTGCCTAAGTTCACAATCTGGATGAAAAGCAGGGTTAGCCAACAAGTCTTGTACTATCTTCTTCCATTTAAGGTCTTGCTGTAATTCCTCTACCCATGTACCCACATCATCATTAGAAATCATTGAGATGGCAGAGAACAAAACCTTTCTGGACAGAGCATCTGCTGCAGAGTTTTCCTTGCCTGGTTTGTATTGAATCTCAAAGTCCAACCCAATCAGTTTGACTGCCCATTTAAACTGTTCTTCAGAGAACAACCTCTGTTCAGAGAGGAATTTCAAACTCTTTTGGTCTGTCCTTATCACAAAGTGCCTCCCTAACAGATAATGCTTCCATTTCTGGATAGCTTGGACCAAGGCCATCAATTCCCTCTCATAGACTGATTTTTGTTGAGATTTAATACATAAACCTTGACTCCAGAATGCCAATGGCCTCCCTTCTTGCATCAACACAGCTCCTAACCCCTTGCTTGAAGCATCTGTCTCTACTACAAATTCTTTAGAAAAATCAGGAAGTGCTAGTGATGGTAATTGCACCATGGCTTTTTTGAGTTCTTCAAAGGCCACTGTAGCCTCTACCCCCCACTGGAAAGCATCCTTTCTAAGCAGGTTAGTTAAAGGTTTGGCTATCTTGCCATAGCCCTTAACAAACCTTCTCTAATACCCTGTCAACCCCAAAAAACCTCTCAAGCTCTTGACATTAGTTGGCTTGGGCAATGAATTAACTGCCTCGACCTTGGACTCATCAGCAGCTACCCTTCCTTCAGAAATGATATGACCCAAGTATTCTATGCTGTGTTGCCCAAAACTGCACTTCTTGATGTTGGCTTTGAGTGCATGAGTGACCAAGACCCCTAGGACTAGCTGTAGGTGTTTGCCATGGGCAGCCAAATCTGAACTATACACCAAAATATCATCAAAGAAAACTAAAGTAAACTTCCTTAAGTAAGGTTTAAGTACCTCATTCATCAAAGCTTGAAAGGTGGATGGAGCATTGGTCAAGCCAAATGGCATAACCAAGAACTCATAGTGGCCTTCATGAGTTCTAAAAGCTGTCTTTCCCACATCTTCCTCCTTCATTCGAATTTGGTGATAACCAGACTTTAAATCAAGTTTAGAAAAAACCCTTGCATTCCCCAACTCATCTAACAGTTCCTCAATCAGGGGAATAGGAAATTTATTAGGCACAGTGAGCTTATTGAGTGCCCTGTAGTCTACACAAAACCTCCATCCTCCATCTTTTTTCTTCACCAGAATAATTGGGCTAGAATATGGACTTATGCTGGGCCTAATGACCCCTGCCTCAAGCATCTCAGCTACTAATCTTTCAACCTCTGCCTTCTGGTAATAAGGACATTTGTAGGGTCTGATGTTAGGAATATTAGAGCCCTCCTTCAAGTGAATAGCATGATCATGTTGTCTTGAAAGGGGTAAGCCAACTGGATCTTGAAATACCTACTGGAATTTTTGCACCACATCAGAAATCTCTAAGGGTATCTTCTGAACTCCTCTGGCTTGGTCTGCCCCATACTGAACCAAAATTCCCTCACCTTCTTCCATCAAGACTTGCATGAAAGCACCTAGTGACAATTCTGCTTTGGACAAAGCAGGGTCTCCTACCAGAGTGACCACAGAATCCCCTATTGAGACTGATAGCCTCATTCTTCCAAAATCAGCTTTTACCTCCCCCAAACTAGCCAACCATTCAAGCCCCAACACCAAATCAACCCCCTTGAGGCCAAACAAATAGAAGTCTTGTTGAACTTCTAATTGTTGTATGCGAAGTTCCAGCTGTGAGCACTTCCCTTGGTACTTAATATGGTGACCATCTCCTACCTCTACCACATAGGTTTTGGTTTTATCCACTGCCAACTTCATCCTCTGCACAAGTTCTTGGGAAATGAAATTATGTGAAGCTCCACAATCAATCAAGATCACCACAGGGACCTCCTTCACTCTCCCCCTATCTTCCAAGACCTCACTGAAGTCAGACCCTTCATTGAGTATAAGGATAGTTGAAGGAAAGTGAATGAATCACCCCCTTCCTCTACACTGTCTTCTCCCTCTCCTTCTTCTTCTGCCATCAAGAGCATGCTCAAGCGCTTATGCTTACATATGTGGTCCCTAGAGAAAGGCTCATCACATCTGAAGCACAACCCTCTTTCCCTTTTATCCTTCATTTCAGCAGCTGATAACCTTCTAAATTCACCCCTAATTCGTGAACTATCCCCTTCTTGGAGGGTTCTGAATCCCCCTCCCACACTCCCAACAGAGGACCCTTCCTTCTTGCTACTCCCAGATTGGGTAGAGTCCAAGGTAACCACCTTATTAACTGATCCACCCCTGAAATACCCCCCTGTCTTGGAACCCCCTACCAGAGGTCTCTTATTAACCACCATATTTTTCTGTTCAATTAAGAGGGCCTTCTGTATGATTTCTGGCAGTGTACCCAATTCGTATACTCTCACCTCCACCCTTATTTCCTCCTTTAACCCATTAATGAACACTCCTCTTACAAACTCCTGGTTGATTTCCCTCAATGCCCCCGCATATTTCTCGAATTCTTCTACATAAGCCTCCACTCCTCCTTCCTGTTTTAAGGCCAACAGTAATTCAAAGGGGTAGGGTTGGAATCTCCTCACTACTGCCAGCTTGAAACCTTCCCATGTGGGTTTCGGGTTGCATCTCTCCCACCACTGGAACCAACTCAGAGCCTTTCCCTCCATAGCTACCATTGTTGCTTGCATTTTCTCCTCTGCCGTGATACCCCTCATAGTGAAGTATCTTTCCAAACGTTGGACCCATCCATGCGCATCGTCTCCAACAAAGATAGGTATTTCTAAACGTCTCCACTTGTCTCGTTGGTGAGGATGAAGCCCTGGGTTTCCACTTTCATCTTCGTGTTCACTACCTCCTTCGATGGAGTTGGATTCTGTTCCAATCCCTAATTTTTCTGCTATTGCTGTCATTAAGTCCTCTGTCCTCTTCATTCGTGCCTCGTTTAATTCTAATCGCGTATGAACTGCTTCCCTCTCTTGACCCCAACTGTCCCCTTCCTTCGCCATACTTCTCGTAGAAACCATACGCTACAGAATCAGCAGCAGGAAGATCGTGGGTTATCCCACCCCTCAGGCACCAAGAATGGTGCTCTGATACCAGTGTTAGAACTGGTATCAATGAGAGAAAAGAAACTAGCTTGAAGATAGAAAAAGAAGTGCCCCTAACCCAGAATTCAATGATTCTGTTAGGGTTCTAGATTTATTTGTTATTGAAGAAGAAGTAGAATTACAGAGAGGGTTGAATGCCTTGGATCCCACGATCCAATCCTAGTCTGATTCCAAATCAGAATGTATTTCCTAACTCACTTCTCCCTAACCAACTACCCTTCTATTTATAGCATACTCTTATTAACTAACTAACTAACTTCTTAGGGTGGAGAGGAAAGTGTGTTATCATTAAACCAAACTTTCCTTTTCCCTCTAGTGTACACGTTTTTAATCACAGATTGCACCTTAACAGGTTGCACCCTATCACAACCTGTGCAGTAATTCCTTTTCTTTAGATATATGACACTGGCGAATTGTTTTCCTCAATTTTCTCATTTAGAAACATCAATAACTATAAATAATATTAAACAAGTTTGAGCTAGGGGTAGTTGCTAGAGAAATACAACAACAACCAAGCTTTTATCCTACTAGGTGGGATCAGCTACATGGATTGAACGATGCCATAATGTTCTATCATAAATCATATTCATTGACAAAACATTGAGCTCTAACTCTTTCTTTATAATTTCCCCTATGTTTTTCTTAGCCTCCCTCTTCCTCTAGGAATTGGACTAGCTTCCATTTGATCTACTCTCCTTACGGGGCTTCTATCATTCTCCTCCACACATGTCCAAACCATCTAAGGCATGATTCTACCATCTTTTCTACAATAGGAACTATTCCAACTTTCTCCCTAATGCATTCATTTCCAATCCTATCTTATCAGAGAAATAGAAGAGCAAAAATGCTTTTGCAGGAACGTTACTGTAATCACACACAAGGCCCTAGAACTACACACAACATAAATTTTTTAACTGTTGTGTTTTAGCAAAATCAAGTTATAATATCTCCTTTCTTTCACTCTCCCTTCTACAATGAAAAGCTTCTATGCCATTTTTTGTAATTAACTGTAGTTGAATTTGATTTGGCTATGGATCAAAGGTTGTTCTAGCTGTGCACATAGTACAGAATCATGTGACAGTATTAGACATATGGTGATATTTTAAATAATGGAGGAAATACTCACTGGTCTCAGGAAATCAACATGATCAACTTCAAGAAAGCAAGGAACTAATCCAGCAAATGCATATGCAGTTGAGAAAGCCAATTCGAATGCACGATGCATCAAGAAACCTCCAAATATTCGACCATGGATGTTCCTTTGCTGTGGCTGGCATATTAAAGCATTCTCAAGGCGGGTATCCCTCAGAAGAATGCTGTCTCGGTCAGCTAAGGCTGGCATGTCACAGAAAATTCTTCCCTCGGCCAATAGGACCTTTAGTCTACTTACTTCCCCGTTCTCGATGTCCCTTCTTTCCTCACCTCTTTTCCTTTTTCTCAAATTACTTCTTGCTTCAGCTTGCTCATAAAGAAGTTTTTCGTGTGCAGTTTCTGGTGCAAGTCGATTCACGGGAGCAGCCTTACCAGTTTGCGAGTCTCGAGCAACAAATATGAAGTTGGCTGTTAGTGCTACTGCATCTGAATCACCCCCCTCTGCGTGTATTTTAATAATGCATATGATGTGGAGCAAGCATGATGAAATATAAAAAAGAAAATAATGAGAATGAGATTACTTGTTGAGATTTATGAATCAACACCCGAAATTATTGTCATACGATGGATGAAATGAGAAATTAATGTTATATGAAGGATGCAACATGATAGACCCTATCATGAGAGGGAGTTATAAACTGAGAAATTAGATTGTTTTATGTTCGGAAACCATCAACTACAAAAACTGTCAAAGATATGTGCTAACCCTGAGAAATTTACCTTCTTTGGACTGAGTAACATCCAGTTGAATCTCTATTGAGGAGCGCCCGACCCATATAACCGAACCGACTATTTTGAGATCAATGTCAACACTAATTGGCTTCTTTAGTACAATCTTGTCAACAGAAGCAGTGACAAGTATAAGTGGCCTTGTTGTGCTAGCTTCATCAGAACAGTGCTATTACACAGACAAATTAAACATAAAAGAGTTTATACCTTGACTGATTCTAATCAAAACCTAAATATTCCCAAAAAAACATGAAGAGGGTTTATACCTTGACTGAAATAGTGCCAGCTAAAGCATCAAGATCTTCAAGCAACTTTCCAATCCTAACCTCATTCCAAGGATCCCTATACTGTTCTCTAAGCACAAAATCAGTTGAGAAATTATACAAAATACTAGTCCTACTCTTTGAGGGCATTTTAGTAAACAATTCACTTTGTGGAGGAGCATCTCTTGGTGGATCAAGTAATCTCTCAAATATCTTACCCCTTGCTTCCCAAAGGGCGGTGGTCACCGGAGAATGGTACATCCCTGGCCATAAGGCAATGGGTTTCCGGTCACCGGAAGTGGTGGTTGATGGATGAGGATTGTATGGAGGGATTATTGTGGCAACTGGGATTGTGCCATTAACGGTAATTGTGGTGTTGGGTGGTGAAGAATTTGAATTATCCATTTCGGTTTTTTCAGGATTTGGGAGATTGTTGTTCCTAGATATTGGGAACACTTGTGTTCACCTTTTCTAACTGTTTTCTACCTATTCCCAAATCAATCGATTACTTACTTCATTACTCATTAGTTAAAGTTAAGAGTTTAATCATTATACTATGTAAGAGTTATGTGAAAGTTTTTTTAACAGTATAAACTTTATACATAATCACCATATTATTTATTTATTTGTATTATTTATTTAAGAGTTAATAATGATAAAGCATATATTACATGACATTATATATTCAGTTTTTATATATTTCATTTTTCTATAATTAGAATATATTTGTTGTATTCAATGTACTTTATATTATAATTCTGTATGTTTATGATAATGTATAGTTTAAGGTGGGAGATGTGGTTAATTAATATGTTGGTGGTGATTAATTAGAATTATGTGGTTTTTTGTAAAAATTAAGTAATGTGAAGGGCCAAATAGGAAATAAAAATTACACCATGGTAGAGTTACACCATGTTTTGGCTTTATATATAGTATATTATCTATACATACATTTCTTTTCTCTTTTCTGAATCATTTATTATCCATATAAAAAGGGAATAAACATTCATTTCATTTCTTTATGTTTTTTACAATTTTACTAACTTGATCTATCAAAAATCGAAAAACACAAAATTTTGTCTGAAAATTTTAAATATCGATCAAATTAGTCATTTTTAGGACATATTAGTTCTTCTAAAATGTTATAAAACTTGTTAAAAAAAGACTAATTTGACAATAGTTGAAATTTTTTGGGACAATTTTAGATTTTTTTTAATTTTTGAGGAGTAAACTATTAAGATAAAAAAATATAAGGGACTCAAATAAGTTTTTACTCTAAAAAATTGTATACATAATTAATAATGATATATTGAACATATAAAAAACTTCACGTCATGAATATATAAATATTAAACTCCTAATTTATTTTATAGGGAATATATGTATATTATGAATAATAAAAGTTATTTTATGCAAATATTTTAATTTTGACTATTTAAATAAAACTTTAGGTATCTAAATTTAATCACCTAGTGGTTGAGGTCTAAACAAAATTAACCACCCAATTTAAGGAAAGATTAAACTTAAGAACTAAGAAGTCTAAGGAGCAATTTAAACAAGAATAATAATTGTATGAAGCATGCTATTGGTATCTCATTTAAGTATTTAACTATCAAGTGGATGCAATTGTTATAAGTAGTACTCCTTTTTAAAAGTATAACTTTATTTTAGAGCGTTATTAAAAAATATTGGGTGTCTTTTCAAAGAAATAGGCATATGCACTTACCATTTAATTTTTTTTATAATAAGTATTTACTTAAATTTATTTATAATGTGTTGTTCGTGTATAAAGTTTTTCTAGACATAATTATTATACTTTATTTGAATTCAATTACCACCTGAAATTTTAGGAAGGGTTGGTGTCACAGGTTTTTGGGGAAATACAACCAGTGCAACTACTATTGGGCTGGGCTTATAACGATTAGGGTCCCAATTAAATTAAAACTTTTAATTGAATATTTTTTTTACTATTTTCTTATTATGTCTATTTTTATAAATGCTATACTAGTTCTATTGGGTTTTATAGTATCATCTTTTTATTTGGTGGAGATGATAGTTAAAATTATAGTGTTTTGAAATTTAAAATTTATAAATTTAAAATTTATGCAAAATTTAGTATTAATGCTTCATATATTTAAAAGTTTTTGATAAGTTTGAGCGAGCCCCTTATTTTATTCAGGGTGATTGGAATTTTTCCACATTCGTAATTAAAAACAATTTTATGAAATAAAATAAAAATTAGTAAAATAGTCTATAGACTAGTTAACATATAAAGTGAATGACATTTCTGGTGTCTACATATTGCCTTTTCTTAAATATCATGCTAATTGAAATTAAAAACTACAGAACTAAATTTTAGTGCAATTTGTTATTAACCCAATTCCCTTTTTTCTATTATCTCTATTAGCATGTCGACAAACATTTCATATTTATTGACCTACATTCTTATTTTTAGTATTAAATATTTAATTTTTATATATTTCATTTTAGAGAATTATATCATATTTTTGTATTTAATATACACGGTATTATAATTTTGGTGATAGAAATATGAAAATGGATTGTGATTTTATTAAAACTACATTGAATGTTTGATATTTTTGATTTTTGTGTATTAATTTCCTCTTACTTTTATTAGTAGTTTTTTAGTGTAAGAAAATATTATAATTTTAGTTAATTAGAAGAACAAAATAGGTAAGAAAAAATTACGTTATATATGTCGTTATAAGAAGTTTTGACTTTATATATGTGAATGTAATTTCCTCTAACTTTCATTAGTAATTTTTATTGTTAGAAAATATTGTAATTTTAGTTAATTAGAATGGTAAAATAGGTAAGAGAAAATTACACCACATAGGTAGTTATAAGAAGTTTTGATTTTATATATGTATGTAATTTCCTCTAACTTCCATTAGTAGTTTTTTATTGTGAGAAAATATTGTAATTTTAGTTAATTAGAAGGGCAAAATAGGTAAGAGAAAATTACACCATATATGTAGTTATAAGTTTTGGCTTTATATATACTAGCATGTCGACCGGAACTCCGTGTTAATCGATCCGCATTCGTATTTTTTCTAATATATAATGTACCAGTTTCATATTATACTATTTAAGAAAAACAATTTAAACATAAAAAATGCAATATATGAAGTCAATAGAGAGTGAAAATATAAATAAGAGAGTGTATGAAAGATTAATGATATATTAATATAAAAAATGAAAGCAATGGAGTAATATATGCAAGTTTATATTAATTATTATAGAGATATTACAAAGGATAAATTTGGAATATAAAAATTATGTCATGGTGGTGATTATTATTTGTTTTGGCTTTATTAATAGTATATATATAGATTACTATTATTATATTATAAAAACTAGCGTGTTGACAGGCACTAACGTGTCTGTCAACCCGCTTTCCTATTGTATGTAATGTGTATTCTACATATAAAAGTGATTTTTTATCTAATTAATTAAAATCTGTTGAGAAAATCTATTGCATTGGTCACAATGTATATCCATTAAATTAAAAAATAGAAATGCATGAAATATATTGCATTAGTCACAATGTATGCAATTGAGTAAAGAGTATGTGAATATTTGACATTTAAAACATCAAGACTACACGTTACAAACAATATGAAAACGGGTTGACAGACACAGAAGTACTTGTCAACACGCTAGAAAATAAAATTAAGTGAAGATATCAAGACTCTATTCTTGATGAACACAATTGTATATGCATCTTTTCTTTAAGATTGAACAATTACCTCAAACGAATATATATTCAAGTGTAAATTACAATATATAATACAACTTAATATGTAGAATACACATTACAAACAATAGGAAAACGAGTTGACAGGCACGGTAGTTCCTGTCAACACGCTAGTTAAAGATAAAATTAGAAGTTATAAAATATGAAATAAATGTTTATTAGTATAAGTATATATAAAGATGAAAGTATAACTTATACAATAAAATTAGAAGTTATAAAATATGAAATAGGAAAACCCAAAATAATTCATGAAAGTTAGGTTAGGTTTTTCCTTTATTAAGTAGTATAGATATGCAACTTATAGTTAATATATTTGAGGTGGTTATATAGTATTATATGGTTTTTTTAAATTAAAATTTTGAAGGGCAAAATAGGAATATAGAAATTATGTCATGGTGGTGGTTACACCATGTTTTAGCTTTATATATAGTATAGATATAGATGAAGTTAAACTAAAGGTACTATCAACATTCATATTAAATTTTATATTTTTCAATATTTTATCCAATGATGTAAAAACCGTACTGTACCGGCCGGTTTAACCGAAAAACCGGTGAACCGTTCTCTTAACCGGTACGGTATAGATGTTGAACCAATCAAATATCAAAACCGGTCAAAAATTGGTCAAAACCGATGAACGGGTCGGTATTTGACTAAACTGATCGGTTTATACACATAAAACTCATTACAATGTGACTCATCTTTCCAACCCTTATTCAACACTTCAAGGCACATGATTCCAAGACATGCTTAGATTACACATTTTGGTTCCTAAATTCGTGTGTAATCTCAGTGATATTTGTGTAATCTTGGAATACTGTCCGAAGATAGGATTTGGTGCAAAAATATAATATCGATATGAGACAACTTTGACTTCTTTGTGTTAAATGTTAAAACTCCAATCTTATTTGTTCTGTAGACTGAGTTGTGCACTTGTGTCATTTATTTATATTTTGCGGTTGTTAAGTGATACTTTTGGATTGATATATGTTTTGTAATTTAGACTTTGAATTTGTTAAAGACTTAAAGTTGTTTGTTTATGTGAATTTTGAGTAGATTATGAATATGAATTATAAATTTGAGTATCTACCTATTTGGAATTTTTTTGTTATAGGTTTATATATATAAATATAAGTAGGTATGTCCGATTTTACCGGCATGTAGTTTAATTACTGAACCACCGGTTAAACTACTGTACCACTATACCAGTACCCTGACCAGTTTGATAACTTATACGGTTTTAACAACACTTATTTTATCTCAACTTTTATGAACTTTTATGAATTTAAAAGATATGTCCAAGGAATACATAATAGTATTTTTTAAAAGACATGCCATGACGTGAATGTCCCGTGAAGTTAGTATAATAATTCTATTTGTTGGTATATTGTTCGTCTTATTTATTGGACAATAATAAAATATTTTGAAATTTTAATCAAATGTTTTATGCAGCTACATGGTGTTTCTTTTATTTGATCCAATACATTTTTTTTATAACTTGCATCAAGTACATAAGATAAACAAGCATAAAAAGGTAGTACTAAGATTTTATGGGAAAGGATAAAGTAGTATGTTTAATGAAAGAAGAAGTGATACTTTAAGTTTAATTTCTTTTTTTATCTTTTATGATTGCTTAGCTTATCCTATGCATACTTTAAAAACACATAAGGAAGGATTGAATTGTCTTTCTCAAAACTCTTTCCCTAACAACCAGAAATAAAATCTAAATGTACCAAAAAAAAAATATAAGTTTTATCTAAAATAAAATATGAAACTTCTAATCTTGCATGATTTGTCTGTAGAAAACTAAGACCCCATTACAACTTAGAACATTTCGAAAACTTGGAACATGACTTCTTGAATCTTTATCGCATTAATTGACATATTGTTGAATTTCCAAGAAACTTATTGTAGAATATTGATGAGTGTGACTGTCAAAGGAGAAATAAATATTCTTAAAAACTAAAGAAAAAGTAAAATATAATAATATTTGTATACTTTTTATTTATGGTGAAATTATACTTTTATCCTTGCAACTAAATGAAAAAAGAGAATTTCTCTCTTCCGTAGTGAAGAGGATCTTGTTCCAATATTGATTATCTTTAATGATCTCTTTAATATGTATCGTTTAATTAATGTTCCAATACTTAAGTGGAAAGGGATACATAGTTGAGGGTGTAAGACTGAAATAGCGAGATCTTCTTCACATAGGGTAAGGTAAGTTGAGATATAATGGTGGAATCAGACTCCTCTCCATTACTGGAGAGGTCAGTTAGAGTTTTTAATGTATATTGAAGGGTAAAAATATAATTTAATATAAGTCAAAGGGATAAAAATGTCTTTCTCTTTTAGTTTTCATGTGTATTTTTACCTCACTGTCCTCTCCATTACTGGAGAGGAGTCTGACTCATAATGATGGGGTTAATAGTAAGAGATAAGCTAACAATTCAAATTATTTTAACAAGCTTTTGCACATTTTCTTTCTAATTAAAGTAATAATAATAAGATTTAATTGGAAAGGTAAATGATAGAATGCAAGAGCAAACATAATGTCAAGTAAGAGATACTTAAGTTGTTCTAATAATCATGTCTACTATCCAAAACTCATATTTTTCTGATAATGTTATTTGCATACTCAAATTCAACACTCAACCTTGACATCTATTTATTTGAAAAGAAAAGTAGTAACAACTCAAATGTCCTATTTTGTAATTTCATTTTTTTTTCTTTCCATAAAGAGTAGTGTCAAAGTTAAGTATAACCCTACTCTATTTTTTATTCAACAAAAGGTAGAAGTATTTGTTAGTGTTCCACCACAAGTAATCCAAGTCGTGTGAGGCTCGTGTAGAGTCTCCCAACATGCTCGCCCAGCATCCTGACAGATTGGGGGCAACTGTTCCTACCCGGCGAGCCAAAGATCCACATGCTTGGTCGCCGAGGTAGGTCCCGCGTGCTTGGCCCACCAGAGTTGACCTTAGAGACATCCCCTGGCATGCCATCTGTACCTCACCAACCCACCTGACAGCACGACAGACTGATTGCAGAACGGCTACCAAACCAACCACAGGCTAAAAGACAAGAGTGACACAGAGTACGGTCCTGGCAGACCGTCTGACACGGGAAAAGCAACCCCCGACAATACCCTTAGTCGGCCACGTGTTGCACTACCTGCCAAGAGCCCAAAGTCAGCTCTCCCCTCTATAAATAGGAGTCTCTACCAACAGGAAGTATCTCAATCTCTCTATTCTCTAGCATTACTCATTCTATTACTTTCTACCTTCATATTCTCATACTCCCATACAAGGTACCTCCACTGGCGGGTCCAGCTCTTCTACATCATCTTGCTACTTTGACGTCCTTCCTCTTCGCCCTCCTCAACAACTGATCAACTATTATTCCATACCTTTGTGTTCTAAGAAAGAACAGTTAGAACCCTTCTATAAAAAAGATTGATTATCTAATCATTTTATATAATTTGATAGCAACAATGCTACTTATTCGACTTTAGTGGAAAAGTGAAGCCTATGAGATGAATGAACCTCATAGAAGAAGAAAAGGCAAAGTTAGAAGCTAACTTCTAATCTCACACCAAAGTGATTTGCTTTGTTTTCAAACCGCAAGTAAATATAAGTAATGAGTAGTGTGAATATTGATATGTTTTCATATATAGACATGGAAGGGTTATGATGTTAATTTAAGATCATTTGGGTACCAATATAATCAAAGTTATTGTACATGATAATCAATTTTCTAAATTGCGCATTGCATTAGTGCAATTATAAAATATTACGGGAAAATACATGAGACATTTATAATTGTGATCACAATTTCGTTATGGAGAGATTCCGAAAAGTAGAGTATGCATTGCATTAGTGCAATTGCATAATATTGCAGGAAAATGCATATGACCCGGCCACAATTGCTTTCACAATTTCGTCATGGAGATTCCGAAAATCAGAATATTATAATTGATTGTTGTTGCAAAATGTAATTTAAAACACTGAACTATTTCCATTTTGAAAGCTCATTTGAAGGCAAAGAGGTGAGTGAGAAGTGGGTATATGTAGGTAGATGAGGTTTGTATCAATTTATTTAGGTTCTTGTGGTCCTAGAAAATGATAGAGAACAAAATAAATATTGATCAAGATTTATTCAAATTGAAATGTAGAACATATTCTTTTCATTTTGGATTCAATATTATATTGTACTGGAAAAAATAACACTGAATTTATATATAAGAGTTCAACTTGAATTTCTTATTTGAACATATTATTATATTCTTGCATGTATTTAGTACGTTATACATGTAATATTCCTTTCTAAAGTACTTTTTTTCTTTCTAAAACATTATATTTGATCAAGCCACTTTATATAGAGAAAGTGTATATAAGATTTGAAAGGTCTATAAAAGAAATAAAAACGCTGTTAAAATTAAAATATTATTTTCGTGTAGTTTACTACCATCCATAAATAGGTAGTTATTTCCAATTTGGTGTTTCAGCAAATTCATCTATTATATATATTATTTATAAAACTTAAACATGATTATCTGTGTGTAATTTTCACTCATTTCATTTGTTCCTAATAGTTTCCTCTCATGTTATCAACATAGTCAATTGTTACAAATGTATATGAATGTGCATGTCAATATCCCCCTCCCCAACTTTAATACCCATATTCTAAGGAATGAGACTCCTATGAGAAGAAGTTATTAATTTTACATTTAGTTTTAAGGAGAGAAATGTCATATCATTATATTTTAAGGAATAAAATGTTATATCATATTGTTTCTTTCCTTTATTTTTTATGTATTTTTCTCTCTATTAATGGAGAGGATCCTAACCATATTCTAAGAGGGAAAATTATATCGATAAGTAAGTAGTTATTTTCAATTTGGTGTTTGGGAAAATTCAAATATATAAAGTTCAAATCTAAAATTCTACTACATAATCTCATTTGTTATTAACTATTTCCACTAAGGTTATTAACAACATAGTCACTTAAATTATTAGAACTCAATATTTTCTCTTACTTCGATACTCATTATCTAAATGAATAATTATAATCACTATCCATATACAATTAGTTACTTTCAATTAGGTGTTTGAGCAAATCCAAAAGCATAAAATCCAGACCTAAAATGTTACCAAATATTTTCATGTGATATTTACCACTAGAAAGCTAGCTAAAGACTACTAAATCATCTAAAGATAGAAATGTCAGAGGCAGAAGCTTATGAGTGATAAATTGGCCAATTGAATGTACAGTATTTGGTAGAGCTAGTTGCTAAATGTAAGTTGTTTAAAGGTTCATACCTTATAAATAATAAATTGTTTTGATTGATATTAAAATAACTAGACTTAACTCAATCCAAATACTAGCTCATAAGATAAAAGTTGTCTAAGTCTTTTATGTTTGACTCGACCATATTCTCATTTAATGTGAGACTTATCTTAACTCACACTCACACCCATGATTGAACAATTGGAGTGTGAACTATGCAAAATTGGATATTTGTGGGTGGCTCATAAGAAGGGTGAGGCTCTAACACCATATCATAATGGTTAGACCTAACCCAACCTGTAAGTTAGGTTATAGGGTGAGAGTTGTCTAAGATTTATATGCATTGACTCATTCATATTATCTTTATGAGTGATAATGGATGGATTTGGATCTTAGTAGATGGATGAAAAGTCATCTATCAATCTATTTAAATCATATTTGAAGTTATTGAATCCATTCAAGACCAAATTTAATGAATGAATTTTAATCTGTCCAATCCATTCATGACTCCATTTTCATGTATTTTATAGATGAATATCCAATCTACTTGATCTTTTTATTAGATTAAAAATACTCTTTAAGAAAATCATTCTTTTAATAATTACTATATCAATAAAATATTTTTTTAAATCACATTTTCAAAGAAAACACTTTAAAAATCAATTAAATAAAAATAATTTTTATTAACAAAGGGTTTTTAATTTTTGTAAAAGTGCTTTTTTGAACTTTTAATTTTTTATTTATTATATTGTACAAGCATGCAACAGACATGTGCGAAGGAAACGTTTCACTTGACTTCTTTGTTCTAGGTACCATGAAAATGGGTAGCTAAACTTCTTCATTGTTGGTATTAGATATAATATTCAAATTGATGTATACACTTTGATTCATATTTATGCTTAATTTTCTTTCAATGATTCTTATGATTTATTTTTATGCTTAATGCTTACTTAAGGTTGATTGTAACACCGTGAATTTTCGATGCATGTTTTAGACTAAATCATAGTTGAGTGTTAGTCTTGTTTTCTGAATTCCTATTTTGTGGTAAATGTTTGTAATTATATGTGACGGAAAGTTTTTGAGCTACTGTAGGGCCCAAATTCGTCCGAATTCGGCCCAATAATGTGTTTTTGAGTTTCGTAGCTCAAAATCGAATTCCGAGTGCGCCATTAGCTTTGAAATATTATTTCGAGTCAAGATAGACATCAAGTTTGTCCATGACGTATTTCTAAATATTTTTCACTCTAAATTATGTGTTCGGAGTTCTAATTGTAAACCGAAATCGGAAGATTTTTAGTATCCAACTGAATATTAGCTGACAATACTTGGGCATGGTTCAATCGCGAATATTTTGCCGAAGAGGTCACATATCTTTCACGAGTGAAACTTGCTTGTGAAGTAAGCAAAAATACTTATCTCTTACACAAAATCCCTTAAACTCCTCATCTATCCATTATACCATTCACCCTTTGAAAAACCTTTGGTTTTCCCTCCCCAAGTCAGATTCATTTTCTTTAAAAAGAGCCTCTCCTCTAACTAGAGAAAATCATTGGCATTTTATTTCTTCTTCATTTTGATTCTTTAAGAAACTCCAATGTAACTCTTCACTTTTTAATTCTTCATCTCTTAGGATCTAACCATTAGGTGTTTACGAGATTTTAGTATGATGTTTATATGCATGTTATGAACATTTTCAACCGTTGAAATTTTCTAATAATCTTCTTAACTCTTGTTATACTCAAGAACTCGAAAAATGGGTTTTCGTGAACTTAGAAAATTGTTGTTTTGAAACCATGAAATCTTGTTGTTCATGAGGTTGTTTTAGTGTTTAAAAATATAGATTTTATGATTTTAATGAAAAGGGGATGATTATGAAATCAAGGATATCTTGATTTAAAATGTTGTGTTGATCATGAGATCAACACTTGTAAAAAAGGTGTTGAAATGACCATGAATACGATGGAATCGTGAACGAGACTTTCGAGGATAAAGGATGGTTCAAGAATATGAATTTTGGACCGAATGAATGAAAGTGTTGGATTTTCTTAAAATAGATTAAAATGATGTCTTTACCTTAGAGTTAGTAGGTAAAAGATTTAACTCGCAAATCAGTGATTGATATTTTTGTGTTTAGTTTCGAGGCATTTGAAGTCGGACAACCTACCCATTCACATAAAGGAGATCAACCGCTCTACAATCCAAGGTGGGGGAGAATGCACCGTGACATAGTGGTGTTCGAATATGACACCCGGATCTCCCAACTACCTCAAAAGTTGGGAGTTATATTTGTTTTTTTAGAAACCCGTACTTAACCATATGATTGCGTGCCTGGATTAAGTACGGATGATTTCTTAAGTTGTGTCCCTAGGATAGATTAAAATATCAAGTATTGTTGTAGTTATCCATGAAGGAACACCACTCGAGAAACTAAAACGCGCAGGGATGAAAACAATGGAGATTTCGATCCGATGGACCAAAAGGGCGAGGAAGTAGTCTTGGCAACTGGATTCCCTTTGCCTGGGTGAGCCAACCTTGCCTGGGCTAGCCAGCCTCGCTTGAGTGAGTGGTTCTCGCTTGGGCGAGGGCCAGGTAGGCGTCTCACCTATTCTGGGCAATTCTGGTCGCTCGGGCGAGACCCATAGGGTGATTTTGACTAGTTTATGGTGGATTTTTCGCTGGAGTGACAGGCATGAAATTGAGTCTATTTTGATGAAATTGTCGCTTGAGCGACAATCTCCCGCTTCGGCGAGAGACATACAATATTTTTGATTGCTTTTGATTGGTTGATTACTTAGATAATAATCCTAACTTGGGTGAGAAGTTTATTTAATAATTGGGAGAGATCGCGACTCGAACGAGGAGCCCGATGCTCAAATCAACAAACTTATACAGTTACCTTTGTTCTTGCGCCTTATTATGGCAAGGATTCTGACGATGACGTTGTGGGCAAGGCGATGCCTAAAAAGGATTACATGATAGCACAAAGCGAGGTTGTCTGATCGTAAGAGGCTTGTCCATGTGGTCGTCTAGGGTAATTTAGCGATGGTTTGTAGTGATAGGGATATTATTCCTATATCACGTGATAACGAAAGATCGTGTCTCACAAGAAGCATTCCTTTGGGAGATGTCTTAGGATGAGCCGATCGATATAAAAGAATGATTAAACGATTTAATCAGCTAACCTCGATTAGTGCGCATACTCATTATAAAATACGAAGTAGTGGAGAGGAAACTTACGGGAGACGAATGAGTCCCACGATGTTGAGAGGGACGACGATGGCAGTGATTCCTCAGCAAAGTCTTGAGGGCGAGTCTAGGTGAGAGGAGTCCCTTGTATTCCTGGATGAGGTATTTTGTTGGATTGGACAGCTCTCACAACACATACTAGACGATATCTGATAACCCCCTTTGCAATCAGGATGGATGAGAGGGATGCCCAGAAAGTTTTTGATACGACACCGTACTGAAACGAAAAGTTCTTCGAAACAGATCGATCATATATCCTTGCGATTAAAATTTTTGGTGCGTTCAAATCGACTTGTTATGGGACCTATACTCTCGGTTATTTCCGAATAGTTTATTGTGAGGATATTGGTGCAAGGATGAATGAAATAAACATATCATTCATACATTGAGTTCATGGATATTGATTTTCATAGTTTGAGATATAATATCATTCATCATTTGCATTTATGTATGCAAAATATATTGTGTATATTATGTGTGTCTATCTGGATGTGATATTGTATGTAATTTCATGCCGTCAATGAATAATATTCATTAGATATTTTACTCCCTTTTCTTTCTGCTTGTCTTCGGTTCGCGTTCTCGTTTAGATGGACCGTACCGCGAGGATTCGGAGCTACCGATTCTCAATGTCCTAGGAGGGGACATGGAGCATTGACGAACACCGATACACCTACACAGGCCCTTGCGCCTTAAAGTTGGAGATGTTTTGTGATGGTTCTACGATGCGCTTCCCCTCAAATCATGCGAACTTGGAGGCTGCTTTCACTTTACCTGCTCGGATACTAGCATCTGCTGCACCATCCATTCAGTCTGTGATTAAAATGAGGTAGAGTTGGAGGCATTTTTCACTTTACCTCATGGACCCACTGTTGCAGGGCCATCTACTAGGAGGCGGAGTTGGGACGACGTGCTCAATTCTCCACCCTGGTGGAGAGCTGCTTGACTGACGATGCCCGATCTTCAGGCAGATGCGGGAGCGGGAAGTAGGTGGCAGGGTGCGTTCAATGACCCGGAAGAGGAGCTGGAAGCCGAAGAGGAGGACTGTGTGGAGTTAGTCTATATAGAGGACTCCATTAAGGTGGTAGACCTCTCCTCCGATTATGAGACGGAGGAGGACCTAAGCGAGTGCCCTAGTGCACCCGTGAACACCGAAGCTAGTCACTAGTAGCCATTCCCATTTCTATTTTGCTTTTGAGGTGGGTGTCTGTGTAGGGTACTTTTGATGTGATGAATGGCTCAACCTACTTTGTATCTTTTCAGTTTCGACAAAGATTTTATTCCGCCTTGTTTTTCGTACAAACTTTACCTCACTGACCCACTACTGCATTGCCATCTACTAGAGAGTGGGAAGTAGGTGACAGGGTGCGTCCAATGACCCGGAAGAGGAGATGGAGGTTGGAGAGGAGGAGCTAGAAGCCGAAGAGGAGGATTGTGTGGAGTTAGTCTATATAGAGGACTACATTGAGGTGGTAGACCTCTCCTCCGATTTTGAGACGAAGGAGGACCCAATCGAGTGCCCTAGCGCACCCGCGAAAACTGAAGCTAATCACTAGTAGTCATTCCCATTTCTATTTTGTTTTTGAGGCGGGTATCTATGTAGGGTACTTTTGATATGCTTTATGGCTCAACCTACTTTGTATGTTTTCAGTTTAGACAAAGATTTTATTCCGCCTTGTTTTTTCGTACAATCATTTTCCATTATTTCAATGAAGAATTATTTCACGATATGCTGAGTTGTTTTTGGTTACCATTAGGTAACGATTGTTGTCTTTTCCACACTTTAGGTTACTTAACGTGATGTCCCGAAAAGGAATCGAATATAAGGAAAACAAATTTATATTATATTATTCAAAAAAAAAATTTACCCATTTTTGGGCAACGTTGTTGGAGAAATTTTCGGGGCGTTACATTGATGCCTTTTAGTATGTTGGTTAGGTTGTGACTGTGTGCATGAATTCATAAATTAGACATCATTTTAGCAATTATCTAAGGGTTAGTTTGGGAGGTTGATTGGGGTAGGAAGGGAAAGGGAAGGCTTGAGAGCCATGAAATACACTTGTGAGATGACTCTCAAGCCTTCCATTTTCCTTCATTCACCTCCAAAATCCAACTTCCAAACTAACCATAAAGGGTTAGTAATTAGGAACTTGAGGTATTGATTTACTCATTGGGAAATTAATGTTTATAGATAGATTTGATGGTAGAAGAATCGTAATTTGATTAGGTGATATTGTTGAATCAATTGGATACATATAATTGAATACTAAAGTTTAATCCCAACACTTTTATCTCATAATTTTCCTCAAATCGTTTAACTTAGTTTAATAGTGAAACTAAATACCAACGAATTATCGTAACAATTTCTCTACTTAGGATAACAATTTTAATTGAACGACTTTATATTGCTTAAGTCCTTGTGGATACGACAACTCTTTATACTTGTTTACGATAAGTCAATTTAATTAATTGATTTAATGTTTAACACTACCTTATTTTAACTTTAACTTTTTGGAGAACACATGCAACTGCATGATGCTCGCTACGTCCTTCCATTCATTTTTGTGGTAGCTGATGACCACGTCAATCAATTACAATTTGTTAATGTATTCTTGACATAAAATCCGTTGGAAAATAAAATGAAAATATCAAATATGAGGATGTTTTATAAAATTTTAGTAATTAAAATTTTGAATTGAATTGTTTGTAAAGATAATTGTCATCATTTCTGAAGTTTAGAATGAAGGGTTTTGAAAAGGATAATAACAAATATGTTTTGAAAATGATAATAAAAGTATGTTTTGAAAACTAAAAATTATTTTCTTAATAAAAACGGGAAATAAAAATAAAAAATATTTCTTAAAATCAAGTATACGTAACATGATTTTTAATATATGAAGAATTTATCTTAGAGGATTTAGGTTGGATGAGCTTAATAAATATCCCATCTTGTTGCTACTATGTGAATGGGTTGGAAAAGTGATTTAACTATTCTCCCTTAAAAAGAATAATAATTAAGGTTGGAAAGTCTTTAATCTATTTCTTTTAACTCAACTACTCCAACTCCAACAAACTAAACAAAACCCATGGCCACCACCCACTATAAACTACCAATATTACTTTTAATATTTTAATTCTACATAATTGTTCTTTATTTCTTTCACACTATTTCCGTGAGAGTGATGCCTTTGTAGAGGATTGAATATAGATCCTTTCTTTTCAACCTCACTGGGATTTGTTTTGTAAATATAAAACGGCAATTCTTTGACTTTTGGATACAAAGAAAATGAATATAGTATTTTCCATTGTTTTTATGGTACTATCAAATATATTTCTTCACCCTTTTGGATATGAAACTAATCCCTTTTGAAGTATGTGATTGTCCTTCCCAACAATTATCATTCACACATGAATTGAATATTTAACATTTTCATCATTTTAGAAATCTAACAAGGCCTTACACCAATATTATTTTCCCCTTTCTTTGATGTTGGAAAATTTGATGTTAGTTTTTAAAATTTTCTCTTTCATATCTAAAGATTTTGTTTGCAAGTTGAGTATTGAAAAATAATTCTAAAAAATAGAAAATTTTAAAATCATTTGACCAATATATTATTTTAAAATTCAACTTACAAACATATCCTAAAATCTGTATTTTTTGATAATGTTATTTTGATCAATAGAGTGTCTAGATTTCATTCTAGAAGACTCGTTAACAACTAAGGATGCATGAGGGTGATAGTTAGTAACATGATCCCACAAAGTCTTTTTTTTAATATCATACATGTATCTTAGTTTTTTTCCTGAATTGTATCAGTAAATTATTTATAGAAGGTACTTAAAAAAGTTAGAAACTATAAGCATTTTATTTTATCTATATTGTTCCTATAGCCTTATACAAAGCCTTAATTCTTAACCAATTATTTGTTTTGATATAGTAAAATAATTATTGAGCTTTTGTATATAATTTAATTCAGTTGTAATTTATATATTTATAAAAAAATTATGCAATAAAATTATTTATATATTACCCCATATTTTAAAATATTGCGGGTGATCACTAATTGTTAAATCCTAGAGTATATTTTCAATGTGATGTTTCTAATGTATTAGTTCTTTACAATGATATAAAAATCATATATTGTGTCGGTCGGTTCGACCAGAAAACCAGAAAACCAGAAAACCGGACCCCTAAATGGTATATATAGATTTGAACTGCACAAGTATCAAAACCGGTGAACCAGCTAGAATTTGACTAAACCGGTTGGTTTATACACATATTTTTTTTTTAAAAAAAACTTTAAAACCAATTACACATTGACCCCTCTTTCCAACTCTCCTTCAACATTTCAAGGCACATGTTTCCAATGTATATTAGATTATACATTTTGGTTTCTAACATTGATGTGTAATCTCAATGAGATTTGTGTAATCTTAGGGTTAACTGTCTGAACGTAGGATTTTGTGCAAAAATTGAACCTCAATATGAGACAACTTTGACTCCTTAATATTAAATGTAAAAACTCCAAATTTATTGGTTTTGTAGAGTGAGTTGTGAATTTGTGTCATTTATTTATATTTTGCGATTGTTAAGTGATATTTTTGGATTGATATATGTTTTCACTATATCAATACTCTGATTGGTTTGATAATCGATACAGTTTTAACATCTTCTTTATCTATAATGTATGTGACGAATACGTTCATCATACAAAACTTGAAATAGCAAATATTGTGTCACCTAAAGCAATTTAGGAACTATTGATGAAAAAAGTTCCAATTATTCTACTTTGTTTTTAAATTATTTTGTAGAGGACAAGTTAGGTTGAAAAAATTTCATGGACCACATTATACATATTTGTCTTTGTTTGTTTTATATTAGTCTTCTAATAAAGCTACAAATCCTTGTATTATTGTTCTATGGTTTGAGTGCTTTTATGGTGGGTTGTGGACTTGAAGAAAGGTCCCCTCAATAACTTTGAATTTTGAAGAAAATGACATAATTTCAGTCTTCCAGAAGAGTATTTTTACAAAATTGAGAACAAAATTTAAGCCATATAAATAAAGTGGCTAATGTAATAACGTCATCAAGTCAAGCCAAGCTAGTAACTTAAAACCAAGGGACTCCACATTCTGGTGGGACCAATATCTGAGAGTTACTAGTGTACCCACAAATTAACACTTGCTTGTGCGTATAGACCGGGACATAGAGAATTTTGACAAATAGGAATGGAGAAATATGTTAAGGTTTTATCTCAAAAATAATTGATAATAAGATGAATAGTCTAATCATATCTACAAGAATAATAGAATAAGATAGGTGATGTAGGACTTATTTCCTGACATTCCCATTCAGAGAAGCTTGCCAAACTAGATAGATAAGGGGTTACATTTGCCGAGGACTAACTAAAGGACATCATTTTGGCTCCAAACAACCACAAGCAAGTTATCTCTGACTCTAATATCATATTAAGGTTTTATCTCAAAACAAATTGGAATGTTAATAGCCACCCAAATAATAACTAACAAGATAAACATAAACTACAGATAAAATTCAAATAAAACGGAAGTAACTAAATTTTAAACAAGATTATGTTCTTAAATCCAAATATCATTTAACAAGACACTCATGTAGAGACATATCTAACACGTACATTTGGGAGACAAATAAATTTTTCTATTTTGTATTATTCAAATCACTTATTTAACATGAAATATGAATTATAATTAAGTTTTTAATATATTATCAATATTTTATTGGTTATGTCTAAAAAGATATGTTTGGGCTCAAGTTTTTCTCCCAAGTTATGTCCTTTTCAACTTAGAACATGAATGAGGCAAAGTCAATCCACCAATAAATTTATCATCCTTTGGGTTCATCTATAATCACACTTTTTATTAAATAAATTATTTTGAACAATTTGATGACAATCATATCTCACCATAAATAAATACAACCAAACATTTTGTTGTCATTAATTTATCTCTAGGTAGTGAAAATCTCATATTCATATATACATGTAAGTTGTGTTAATTTAGGCACCAAAAAATGATGGGTATTCATACCTTGATGCTTGTTATTACAAAGCTTATTCTGTTAATCTCAAACATTTCAAGTGCAACATATACTATCACCAATAACATGTCACTTCCTGATGGCAAGACTTTGGTTTCTGATGATGGAACCTTTGAGTTAGGCTTCTTTAATCCTGGTACTTCTTTAAACCGTTATGTAGGAATCTGGTTCAAAACTGTTCCGGTTAGAACGGTTGTTTGGGTTGCGAATCGCGAAAAACCGATCAACGACAACTCCAGCATGTTGATCATAAGCCAACAAGGCAACCTTGTACTTGTAAGCCAGAATCATTCTATTATTTGGTCCACAAATTTGACAGCAACAACAAAGCCTTTGAGTCCTATTGTGCAGCTCTTGAACAATGGAAATTTAGTACTTAAAGAGGAGAATGATAACAATAACAATGAAGGTAGTTTTCTTTGGCAGAGTTTTGATTATCCCAGTGATACACTTTTACCTGAAATGAAGGTTGGATGGGACCTTAAAACGGGTCTTAATCGGCGCTTAACCGCGTGGAAGAGCTGGGATGACCCTTCTCCGGGTGAATTTTCTTGTGGTATTGTGCTTAACAATTACCCTGAACCTTTAATGTGGAAAGGTACAATTGTGTATCATAGGGATGGTCCTTGGAATGGCCTTGGATTTAGTGGTACACCTGCTCAGAGGCCGAATCCACTTTTCGAGTACAAATTTGTCAATAATGCAGATGAGGTTTATTACTCATATAAGCTTAAGAATTGGTCAGTGATTTCGATACTTGTTATGAACGAATCGCTTTATTTGCGTCAACGGATCACGTGGATTCCAGAAAGCAAAACATGGAGGATTTACCAATCTGTGCCACAAGATGGATGTGATGCCTATAATCTTTGCGGGGCATATGGAAATTGCATTGTTGATGCTTCACCTGTATGCCAATGTTTAGCAGGATTCGAGCCGAAATCATCCAAGAATTGGAATGCAATGGACTGGACAGATGGATGTGTGCAAAATAAGCCTATCAGCTGCAGGGTCAAAGGAAAAGATGGTTTTCAGAGATTTACTGGGATGAAAGCACCAGCTACTACACATACTTGGGTAAATGAAAGTATGACACTTAAAGAATGCAATGCCAAATGCTCGGAAAATTGTTCTTGCACTGCATACGCAAACTCAGACGTCAATGCATCAGGTAATCAAGGGCGGATTCGTTAGCCACCAAATATATTTTGTACAATTGGTTATGTATGTATTATATTCTATACAAATTTCCTTATAACTTCTTTTTCCTACACTACATATTTTATATATTGGTTACTTTCCTCGGCGCAACAGTAAGGTTACTTTCCTCGTGCATTGCAGCCCGTTTTGGCATTCCTTTTATGTTTTCTGAATCTGTCCTTGCAGGTAGTGGTTGTGTTCTATGGTTCGGAGACCTTATCGATTTGAAACAATTTTCAGACGTCGGGCAAGATCTATATATTCGAATGGCTGTTTTGGAAACAAGTGAAGGTTTGGATCATCTTGTAGCAGTATTTTATAATTTGTGAGTCTGTAGTTTAATTTAGGACTAATAATGCTTCATTTCTTTGTGCAAGGTATAGATGGAAATGCAAAAGATAAGAAAAAGACCACTTTGGTAATTACATTCACACTTCTATCAGTTGCAGGCATTTTGTTTCTCTTTGTAATCTCCTACATTTACTGGACCAAAAGAAAGCTTAGAGGTAATTTTCTTCAGCAGACAACTTTTCACTTAGTCAAGTTTTCCAAGTTTGTTTCATTGAACATTTGCTTTCAACTTTCTCAACATGTTTATTATAGGAAAATTTTCAACAATTAACTTTTCACTTAATTAGCTGGTTAAGGCCTATCACAATTTAGTTCACAAGTGTTGTTAAACCTTCCCCGTTAAAATGTTATTATATGGAATCGTTCTCGTCACATCATCACTTAACGTCTCATGTAGGCAAGTCTATTAATGTTGATAGTATGAATGGAAGAACAAATGTGTTCCTCGTTGAAAACATTGAGGACTAAAATGGTAATTTAAAATTATTAAAACTAAGTTGATAAGGTTAAAAAACATGAGAGACTAAAATGAATATTTCCAGATAATGTAATTTATGTCTAATTTTAATATAACACCTCACTCCTTTGCTAGCCATTTCATATAAAAATTGCACAACAAAGTAGTTTTCAATGGGACATCAAATGATTATAATTTACTAACCAAAGTTTTATTTTTTTCCCATTCCTTTTATCTTTGACATTGGTGATCTCATTTGATAAGTCAAAGAGAAAAGAGAGATAACATTGTTAACAGAAGAGAAAGATGAAAGTGGACAAGAAGATTTAGAGCTTCCTTTCTTTGATCTTACTACAATAGTTAATGCAACCAATTCCTTCTCAAATGACAAGAAGCTTGGAGAAGGTGGTTTTGGACCAGTATACAAGGTAATAATAATACTATGATACTTAGCTCAGATTTAAATTGTAGACACCATCACGTGACGCGGTCGCAATATTGCGGTTACAGTGACTGTCGCAACTGCATTGTAGTGTGACACCAAATCAGAATGTGGTGGCAACATCGGGCCGCAACGCAACAACTTCGGGCTGCATTTGGGCCGCATCAGGCCACAATGCAACCGCATGGGGCCACATCAGACCACATCGTTTTCAAAAATGTTTTTTTACTCACAAAATAATTCATACCACAACGGCCCCAATTTGCATCACAACGAACCCAATGACCACAATTACATTAAGCACAACCGCGACAGCAATTTAAAACACTCATACTTACCTTACCAATTATTGAGACAAAAATACTAAATTACCAATCTTTAGTTCAAATGTATTAAACGTTATCTAACTATGAACTTTAGGGTATACTAGTAGATGGTCAAGAAATTGCTGTGAAGAGACTTTCAATAGGTTCTCATCAAGGAATGCATGAATTCAAGAATGAAGTTATATTGTGTGCCAAACTTCAACACAGAAATCTTGTAAAAGTTATAGGTTGTTGCATTGAAGGAGATGAGAAAATGCTAGTATATGAGTACATGCCCAACAAAAGCCTAGACTCATTTCTATTTGGTAAGTGTTTCTGCTAAGCATATAGTTACTGAAAAGTTATATATTTGATGATTAAGTTTGTTTTGGAAAGTAAACACTAATGAAAAAAATGGAATTTTGACAGATTCTGCTAAAAGTAAGCATTTAGATTGGATTAAACGCTTCAATGTTATCAATGGAATTGTTCGCGGGCTTCTTTATCTTCATCACGATTCCAGATTAAGGATCATACATAGAGATCTTAAAGCAAGTAATGTTTTATTAGACAACAATATGAATCCAAAAATTTCGGACTTCGGCTTGGCTAGAATGTGTGGAGGTGATCAAGTTGAAGGGAATACAAGTAGAATAGTCGGTACATAGTAAGTATATATATTATTCAATGATACTAATGAATTTTTTAGTGAATATTAATCAAAACTTAGTGTAGCTAACTCATTTGTGGTCGATTGCAGTGGTTATATGGCTCCAGAATATGCTATTCATGGACTTTTCTCCATCAAATCTGATGTTTTTAGCTTTGGCATATTATTGCTAGAGATTGTAAGTGGAATGAAAAGCAAAGGACTTCCTAATACAAGCCAAAGTTATAGTCTTATAGGGCATGTGAGTAACAAAAATAACTTCATTCTTTCTATAATAATGAAATGGTTTAGGATGAGTCTCGGCGCAACGATAAAGTTGTTTGTCTTGTGACCGCGACGTCATTGGCTCAAATCCTGAAACAGTCGATAAGGCTACATGCATCTATCCTTTTTAGACTGCACTAGATGGGTGTCTCGAGCTGGGCTGCCGTTTTTTTAAAATGAAGTTGTTGATATAACTATTGGATTGATTGTTGTAGGCATGGAAGTTTTGGAAAGATGGGGTGCCAATGAAATTGATTGATTCATGTTTGGAGGACTCATGCATTCCAACTCAAGCATTTCGTTGCATTCAAATTGGTCTATTATGTGTGCAACAATATCCTGATGATAGACCAAATATGGCATCTGTGGCTGTAATGTTGAGCAGTGAGAATTCTTTGCCTCAACCTAAGGAACCAGGTTTCATGATAGAAAAGATGTCATTTGAAGGAGAATCTTCATCAAAATTGACATCATCTTCGGTCAATGAAGTAACTATCTCAATTTTAGATGCTAGATAAATAAATTAGCCTAGAACCCAACTTTGAGATTTGTTTTTATTATCACTTTAGTCCCCAACATCTCATTTTTTTCACTTTAGTCCTGAATATTTATGAGTTCACTGTTACTACTACCCTCTAAGTCTCTAACTATTAACTAGTATGTGACAATTTCATAGAAGACAGTGGGATGAATAGATGTAAAAAAGTTCAATTATTTTGATACCAAGAGTTTGATACTGTATATATTTATGAGGAAAAAATGTATACATTAACAGTGTAAGAGTTTTTTAAATTGTTACTACATCATCACTGTTCATTTTCAATGATTATTGGCTCTTAAAAATAAAGTAATATTAATAAAAGGTGAATGGTGTATTGACTATGTATAAATTTTTATACTATTAGTAAATAAATATTACACTCTATCTTCATCTATATTCATTATCTTTTTAACATTTTGAATGTATTCATCCCCTATATACATCATACAAGCAAAGTAAGACCAAATTGGTGTCCTAAATGTGGTGCACACATAACTTAATTATTCTCTTATGTAGCCATTAATATGGAAGGCATTATAAATCTAACAACTTTATAAAAATAGGGTGTGAACTAGTTTCCAACTTTAGATAAAAATTTCACACCAATGGAGTTAGAATTAATAATTCCAATAAACAAGTTATAAATACAAAAGAAATTCCTTTTCTTTTTAAATTTCTAGTTGCACCTGTTGAACTGGACAAAAACTAAAACAGAAAAAATGAATACACACAATGTAAGCTAAGTGGGGATGCATGTTAGAACAAAGTGTTACAATAATTTATTTTCAGAAAAATAAAAAAAAGCAGTATAGTGTTCTTTGGTATGATACAAGTCGGAACGGAAGGCAGATCTGACAGTTGAAACCATATAAGAGTTGATCTGGAATTGTTTGGGTTGGTACCTTTTAATGCTCATGTTAGTGTAAGTGAAGATATATGAAGAGAATATAAAGATGCAAGAATATAAGTGAGAATATTAAGTATAAATTTCCTTATGATATGTCTCCTCTATTTATAGAGAGGTTGAACATGGTATATTTCTTAATAAATGTTCGAATCATGGTAAGTCGTCCTACCAAGTCTGTCCCAGACAGACATGGACTATTTATTTATGTCGGACGGCTTTGGTGTGCTTGTACTATGGTTGGTACAATGCTTTATCCAGGATGGATCATTTTGTTGTCTGCCTAAACTGTCATATCCGTATATTAGGTTTATCTTTGCTACATGGTAGATGGTAGCTTAGTGTTCAGACAATGTGTTTAGCTATGTAGCTTTATTTGAATGTTAAGATGACGTGACAATTATGTGAGGTTTGTAGTTCTACAGTTGCTAATTAGGCTATGTCTTATCACCATCATCATTTCTTTAGTTAGGTTGGCTGCTCCAACAAAATCAACAACTGTATGAACCAGATTTTATTTGCCTGATATTTAATTAAAATCTTATGAATTGATAGATTATGACCGCTCAAAGAATCAAGATGAACCATATAGAACTTCCTTTTGGTTTATATAGAATTACTAGTATTGGAATATGAGATGTGAGATAAATTTTCAAGTTTTTTATTTATTTAATTTAAAAATAATATTAAATGTAGACTATTTTTTTTTGTCACGTATCAGGATTTCGGTTAAGTATTGGACTTTCCAATATTGAAGAGGATCTCAACCTATAGATTGGATGGAAAATGAATAAATGAATTTTATAGACTAATATTAGCACGATGTCACATGAAAAGCATCTTTTAGGGGATTGAGCTCCTCTGTCCAAAAAATCATGTATCTTCTTGTTTCTATCCAATTAATTTACACCAAGTAATAAATATAATTTTGTTTTTGTGATTTTTCTATTTAATTAAATAATATATTTTAATTAGTCAGAAACATAAATAAGTTCACAAAATAAGACACGAAAACTCCATTCTGTTTTAGGAGCTGCAATGGTAGGTCTGTACTTATTAGGGAGTACTTGGAGTCATTTATCTCAAAGGGTGGAGGTAACTTTTATTTTACAGAAGATTAGGAAAAGCAACTATAACATGTAACAGATATTTTGGGTGGAAAGCCAAAGATTCCAAAGCTAAGATAATCGCTTTTATCAGATAGAGATTTTGCTTTATATCCTTTCTTAGGTAGTTAGGTACTATAAAATGTGTTACATAATATCTGAAATTAATAGTAACCGAATTTATAAATAGTAACTGAGCAACCTAAACCCAGGTCAAGCCTTAATATTTTTAGATAGTAATGAGTAATGACTAATGAAATAAAGATAAATGGCATTGAAGGAGTATGTGTTAAAAATATTTAAATTGATCAATGATTTATCTATGATCTATTAAAATATTAAAGATGATACTGAAAATGAAAACAAGAATTAACCGCATTTTCTGCAATTCGATCAATGAAGTGAAACAAAAATGACTTCTTACTTTAAAATAAGCCGTTTTCTACCTATCAAACTTTTTTAATATTCCATTTCGGAAAGATTAATACATTCAAACATATTCAATATATCATTTACCATTTATTTGTATTATTTATATTTAAATATTATATTATCTATATAATGTTGAAGTAAATAATTATATGCAGTTAGTGATTAAATACGAATGATGAATTAATGAATAATGCAATGACAATACAAAAACTCTTATATCGTGAATACATGTATTTTTTTCATACTTAAAGTCAATAATAATTAAGTATGAATATTCAATGATTCACTAATAATATAAAGAATTCTTACCCTATTAATTCATGTAACTTCTTTTTCTTCTAGTTTCTGGCGTCACCCAAAACATGTGAAGGTTAATAAATGAATTTTCTGAAGATTCATTTTCCACCTAAACAAACTACCTTAAATTAATGCACACATTTCTATCAATTGCAGTAAACAACTGCAATCAACAGCATTTTAGATTTTATAATGCTATTAATGCTTATCAAGACTTCAAGAGAGATTATTTAACTCTCTCATGTTTTATTAATTTAAGTCAACCTAGTTATAGTTTATAGAAATGTAATTCAAAATATAGTTGGTTAGACTATATATAGAAAGTTGTTAGTTATTATAGTCTATAAGTAGAATGCACTCTTAGCCATTTGTAATGAAAGTGAAATACACACAACTTTCTTCAATATACATACCTTCTCTTCCTTCCTTTCTTTCTTTCTTTCTTCTTCTTTCTTTCACTTTCCCTCTAACAAATTGGTATCAAGAGCAAGTTAGATCTATAGAGAAAAATGATGAACTTGGGTCACAACTCCACTACCTGCCTTACACACCTTCCTATACTCGATGGCAAGACCTGAAATTGCTGGAGCGCCTAGATGAGAGTTATCTATGGATATCAAGAAGTCATGGAGGTATTAGAAAGTGGATTTGCAACGATAGACAATGAATCCACTGATGAAGAAAATGCAGAGTTTAAAGTGAACAAGAAGATGGATTGTAAAGCATTATTTTTTATCCAACAGTGTGTGGATAATGCCTACTTTGAGAAGATTGCAGGTGCTGCAAATTCTCATGAAGCTTGGAAGATCTTGGAACGATGCAACGAAGGAGCTGAGCAATTAAAGAAAGTGAAATTGCAGACTATGAGGCGTCAATATGAGTTGATGCAGATGGAAAACTCAGAGAAAATTGGAGATTTCTTTAATTGTGTGGTGAGCCTAACATATGCAATGAAGGCACTTGGGAAAACAATGACTGGTCAAACCAATGTTGAGAAAAATTTTAGAACCTTGACACCTCGATTTGATCACATTGTGGTTTCCATAGAAGAGTCAAAGAAAATAGAAGATTTGAAGATTGATCAACTTCAAAGCTTTTTAGAGGCTCATGAACAAAGGATATTAGAAAGATTCAACGAGAAGCCTATAGATCAAGCCTTACAGGCTCAAACAACAAGGAGGGGAGGTTAACATTGGAGAGGTGGACCAAGAAATCGAAGTAAGAACAAATATATTGAAAGAGGATCTGCAAACTCATATGAACATGTAAGGAGTAATAATATTCAACCAGACTCATCAACCAGAAGGGTAGACTCAAATTGGAGAGGAATAAAAAAAAGAGTAGACAGGAAAAGAATTAATTGCTTCAACTGTAATAAAATTGGTCACTTTTCAGTAGAATGTCAAACACCAGGCCAAAGAAACTTAAGGGAGAGACAACATAATGAAGCTAACTTGGTAAAGGAAAGTAGTGAATCTGAAGATGACACTCTTCTGTTGATGATGACAACCAATATTGAGACCAATATTGTAGGGATATGGTATTTGGATTCAAGATGTTCAAACCATATGATTGGTCATAAAGAATGGCTAATCAATCTTGATGCAACAAAGAAGAGCAAAATTCGGTTTGTAGATGACAGAACAATCAAAGCTGAAGGTGTTGGTGATGTTATGATTAAAGGCAAAAATGGCAGATTTGCCAAGATCACAGAAGTATTATATGTGCCAGGCATGAGGAGCAACCTAATAAGCATGGGACAATTATTGGAAAAAGGCTTCACAATGCAGATGAATAAAGGTCACATTGAAGTATTTGATGCTCAAAACAGAAAAATATTGAAGGCACGTCTTGCAGATAACATAACATTTCACATTAATGTGCCAACACTAGAATCTCAATGTATGGCAGCTGAATTGAGTCACAATAGTTCCTGGCTTTGGCATTTAAGGTTTGGACACCTAAACTTTAGAGATCCCAGTCTTCTACATGCTAAAGGATTAGTCTTAGGATTACTTGAAATAAAGATTCCTAAGAAACTATGCGAAAATTGCTTGATAAGCAAGCAACCAAGAACACCCTTCACTAATTACACACATCACAGATCAATGGATTTGCTACATGTAGTCTACTCAGATATATGTGGACCATTTGAAACATGCTCTATGGGTGGAATAGATACTTTGTGTCCTTTGTTGATGAATATAGTAGGAAGATTTTGATATACTTGATTAAACATAAGAGTGAAGTATTCACAATGCTCCAAGCCTTCAAGAATCTAGCAGAAAAGCAATCAGGTAAATGTATTAAATTCCTTAGAACTGATGGAGGTGGAGAGTTTTGCTCAACTGAAATGGAAAGTTATTGCAAAAGTCAAGGGATTCTGCATGAGATTACAACACCATTTACTCCTCAACATAATGGAATTATTGCAAGAAGAAATATGACAATACTAAATATGGTGAGGAGCATAATCAAAGGCAAGAAGTTGACTCATAATTTTTGGGGAGAGGCTGCTACAACTGTTGTTTATGTTCTGAACAGGAGTCCAACTCAAAGGTTGGATCTGCAAGTCCATGAGGAGGTTTGGAGTGGAAGGAAACCCTTTGTTAAACACTTCAGAGTGTTTGGATCCTTATGCTATACACATATACTAGATAAAATGAGGAAGAAACTGGACAATAAGAGTGAAGCAATGATGTTTGTTGGCTACACATCAACTGGTAGCTATATGTTAGGTCCCACGGGGCTCTGCCACTCACCTAGAGGGGGTGAATAGGTGATACGATACACAATTACATTCGCTCGATAAACACAGAAATTATACACCTTAACACACTATTTAATTGATTAAAGACAAACTTAATCGATTATCTAAACCACTTAATCGATTAACTGGTTCAATTATAGTGTAAACAAAATTCTTTCGGTCATCCAAGATTCAACCAAACTTACATGCAATTATACAGACAATTAAGAACAATAAATGCACTATACAGAATATGCAAGTATCATAGAATTATATACATGTCAAGTTAAGTAAATCAAGTAATACGAAAATGTAAAAAGATAAGGGAAAAAAGAATAAGACTCAGCTTTTTATCTTGGTTCGTTTGCTGTCAACTACAAACTACATTCAGGCCTACCCTTCTGATCTTGGGAGATTTTATCTTCACTATGGAATCTTTAATGTTTCTTACAAACACAATTCCAATACAAGAATCACGACGCTCCTTTCTTGGATCTTAAACCCCCACTTCGGTTTGACTATAAAACTCACCTACTAGGGTACCTCATCGTTCGCGACTCTAGCCTCGACCTAAGTATCGCTTACAACCAATACCTCTTGCTTTTCGTGAAGATACCTACCTAACCGCAACTAGGGTATTCCCAAACCTATTCTCTTTCTTTGGTGATACAACACATCAAGAGAATGTGTTATTGCCTAAGTCTAACAATGATTCTTCAAGTTACATATGCACCTCAATGTGCAGATTTTACAATCTTCTACGAATCTAAGAACCCCTAAAAGATCTCACAAATATAGAAATACAACGCGTGAGATGCAGGTTTATTTTTGACAGATTTGACAATGAAAGCTCAATGTGTATCTTGTAAAGATTCACCATTTTCTTTTCTCAATATAATACTTAGAAAGTCTTTCTAAAAGATATGAAAGTTTGAGCTCTAGATTTTCTCAATAATTTGTAAACTCTCTGTTTTCGAAAAATGTGTTCTAACCCTCTGAACTTTTCTCAAAGTTAAGTTATGAACCGATATGAAAAACTTGAGTTAATATATTGTTCTATTTTTAATTGCAGTTAATCGATTATGTTGAGCCTTAATCGATGAACGAGTTTCTTCAAAATAACAGAAAACATAAACATTTATCAGCTTAATCACCTTAATCGATTAACTCACCATTTAATCGATTAACGTCTTCAGCCCAAGGGTTAATCGATTAACACAACTGTTAATTGATTAATGGTTTTGTAAAACACATTTCAAATGATGAATGAACCTCCTACATGATTTATAATGATGCATGTCTTTGAATGCATCATCATTTAAAAATACTTTTTAAATGCATTCAAAACATATGATCATGTATGTATGTATGTACATGTAAATCATGTATGTATGCATGTAGATCTACTTTTAGATATGATTGATTTTAGCTTGTGAGACTTTCATTGGGGTTCATCCAAGCCTAGACTCTTACTAAGCAAGCAACTTAGGATCTAATAAAGATATAAACAATACTTACCCCCTAGATCTTCTTCAGTCTTGACTTTAGTTGATACTTTGTTGTTTGTTGATTTGCTCATCTTCTCAAGCTTGTCCTTCAATATTTATGCATGTTGTCAATCCTTTGCCTTCTCTATTCTTTTATCTTCATCAACCTTTGTGTGTCCTATGTATTCATCAAAATATTATGTTATGCATGCTTGCTTCTTCAATCTCGCATTCATGCATGCTTACATCTTCACTATAGACTATGTAGTCCAACAAGTAAAAAGATCATCTACAATAGAGATGTGTTATTTGATGAACTCGATGATTGGAATGACACCAAAATTGGCAGAAATTCACAGAAGATGATAGAATTGAGTCTATAATGGAAAGACTCAGAGGATCAAGCATATGAGCATACTACCACAATTGAGACTCAGAACACATCCAACATAGAAAGATCATCTAGATACCAGATGATGTAGTGAATGATGATGGGAATTTGGTACAATATATGACACTCTTTGCTGACACAGAACAGATTGCTTTCTCAAAAGCCATTAAATGCTCTATATGGAGAAAAGCTATGATAGAAGAACTATAGGCCATTGAAAGAAATAAGACTTGGGAACTCATGATCCTACCACCAAACAAAACTGCCATACCAGTGAAATGGGTGTTTAAAATAAAGCTTAAGCCTGATGGTTCAATCTCCAAGCACAAAGCTAGGCTAGTTGCCAAAGGCTTTATGCAAAAATAAGGACTAGATTATTCAGATGTATTTGCTCCAGTTGCAAGGATTGAGACAGTTAGGATGATTGTGGCAATTACAAGCAACAGACAATGGCATTTGTGTCAATTAAATGTGAAATCTACTTTTCTTAATGGTCCACTAGATTAAGAAATATATGTTAAACAACCACCAGGATTTGAGCTCAAAGGTAGAGAAAGTGAAGTCTTCAAACTTCAAAAGGTACTTTATGGCTTAAAACAAGCCCCTACATCTTGTAATAGGAGGATAGATTCCTTCCTGCTACAACTTGGCTTCAACAAGTGTACAGTTGAGCATAGGGTGTATGTGAAGTCCACTATAAACAACAATGTAGTCTTGTTGTGCTTATATGTGGATGACTTACTTATAACTGGAAATAATGACAATGAAATTGAGGCAATGAAGCAAAGTTTGGAAGGAGAATTTGAAATGACAGACCTTGGCAAACTCTTATTTTTTCTTCGTATGGAATTTTTAGATACCAAGGTTGGAATTGTGATGCACCAGAGGAAATACATCCTTGAACTGTTGGAAATATTTCATATGGAGACTTGTAACACTACAAATACTCTAGTAGAAAGTAACTTGAAGATTGATTATTGTGAGCATGAAGCAAACGTCAATGGCACTCAATACATGCAATTGGTTGGATGTCTCAGATTTGTGTGCAATAGCATACCTGAGATTAGCTATGGGGTGGGTCTAATTAGTCAATTTATGAGTGATCCAAGACAATCACAGATGACTGCAGCTAAACGTGTCCTGAGATACTTGAAGAAAACTCTTGATTTTGGCTTATTATTTCCAATTCTAGAAGCACATAATGATCTACACCTTGTAGCATATTCTGATTCTGACTAGTGTGGAGACAAGGTTGAAAGGAAAAGCACAATGGGCTACATTTTATTGCTATCAGGTGCCCTAATCTCTTGCTGTTTTATGAGGCAAAAAGTGGTTGCTCTTTCGACGTGTGAGGCTGAGTATATAGTGGCATGTCATGAAGTTTGTCAAGCAGCTTGGGTTTCAGCTCTGCTAGAAGAATGGAAGATATTCGATAAGATTTCAGTGATGTTGTTAGTATATAACAAATCTGCCATAGATCTTGCAAGAAATTCGGTGTCACATGGGAGAAGCAAGTACATGGATACAAAGTTCCACTTTCTCCATGATCAAGTGAACAAAGAGAAGCTTGAAATGAAACATTGTCCAACTGAAGAACAACTTGCAGATATCTTTACAAAAGCACTAAAGGCAGACAGATTCAACAAGCTAAAGGGAGAAATAAATGTTGTGATTTTGAGAGATTTTCAAATTAAAGGGGAATGACAAAAATGTAATTCAAAATATAGTTGGTTAGACTATATATAGAAAGATGTTAGTTGTTATAGTCCATAAATAGAATGCACTCTTAACAGTTTGTAATGAAAGTGAAATACCCACAACTTTCTCCAATATACATTTTTCTCTTCCTTTCTTTCTTCCTTCCTTTCTTCCTTTCTTTCTTCCTTTCTTCTTCTTTGTTTCACTTTCCCTCTAACAATAGTTACATCAATTTGTTCCATGAATATTTCTTATCTTATTGTAGTTAAAAATAAAAATACATTTTGCCCCATAATTTATTTGTTCTTCTACTTCTCCCCTTTTATTTTGGTAATAAGCTATTACCATGATTACCAATAAGGTGTTGGTCTAGCAGTGATGTAAGGTTCTGCTAGATCCCAAAATAATTCAAAAGTTAAAGGGTTTGATTCCAGGAAGCAACATTTGTTGGAAGGGGGCACACACATGAAAAGGTATAAAGTAAAAGCTCAAACCCAACTATTTTAGAAAACCATGCTATGACCGTACTCAAACTGGCTAGATTATGTGCCTCAACTTATGGGCAACTATGCATGTTTTTTATTCTTTCCTTTTATTACGCCAAACAGCCCTACAATCATCTTAATAACTGGCCCATACAACCAAATTGTGGGAATTTCAAGAACTGACACTAATAGTCAGTATTGAAGTTAAAGAATTGGCAGAGGTAGCCAAATTATGAGCATTTCGAGAAATGACACTGGTAGTCAGTATAGTGGGAAAATAATTGGGACGGATAGCCATATTGTGAGAATCTCGAGAATTGGCACTAGTAGCCATATTGCGAGAATTTCGAGAATTGACATTGGTGGTCATATTGTGAGAGTTTCAAGAATTGGCAGTGATGTTCATATTGTGGTGGGTGTATTTGAGATCGGTTCTTATAGTGTAGAAAAAATCGATAACAGAGATCTGAGTTGTTTTATCCTAGGGATGGCGTGGTTGATAGTATGCTTGTACATTTTGGGCAGTGTCACGAAACGACTTAAAGAAAGCGACGTGGTCATGACTCAGTCACTAAGTATTATTTTGTGTCATTTATAGTTGTTGCAAGCTACATTAACAACAATTTTAAGACGTTGCTACTACAATAGCATTCGTAGATAATATTACTAGACCGAACAACTTTGACATGAACAGATTGTTTCAGTTTGATGGGACAAATTTCAAACGGTGGCAACATAAGATGAATTTTTTCACACTATGAGAAATGTTGTCCACATTCTGAAAATCGATATCCTAGTGTTGCTAGAAAAAGTCGAAAAGGAGAAAAATGATAAACTAGCTATTGAAATAGCTCTCTAGAATGAAAATAATTACTTATGTAAGAATTTCATTATGAATGAGTTGTCTGATGATCTATGTGATTACTATAGTTCATACAAGTCTACTAAATTAATTTGGTATGCACTTGAAAAGAAATATGGTATTGAGGAAGCTGAAACTAAAAAATATGTTGTTAGTCGTTACCTCAAGTATCATATGACTAATGATAAATTAGTAGAGTCCCAGTCCGTTGAGATACATAGAATTTATTGTGAAATCATTTCGGATGGTATGCTCCTAAAGAGTTAAACCCATAAAGCCTATGAATGTGTCTCATCAGGTATGCTATAAACAGCAAGGCGTACATGTTTTATGATATTAACGTAAAAATGATCATTGAGTCTAAACGATGTTGATTTCAATGAAAAAGAAATTCCCTTTTAAATTGAGGAATAATGGAGGCACATCAATTAATCACATACATGTGATTAGAGATAATGATAAAAAAAAGTTTGAAATAGAACCTAGAAGAAGTAAAAGAGCAACAACTGCTAGAGAGTATAGACATGATTATATTGTCTATATATTGGAAGAGAATCCATCAACTTTCCTAGAAGTTTTGACTTCTTTGGATGGTGATTTGTGGCAAGAAGCCATAAATGATGAGATGGACTATCTAGAGTCTAACAAGAAACAAACTATTGTAGCTCAATCTATTATAGAAGTTGAGATGATAGCATTAGCAACAACTAGTGAAGAAGCAAGTTGACTGGAAAGCTTGCTTGCAGAGATTCCCCTATAGGACAAACTGATACTAGTTGTGTTGATCCAATGTGATAGTATCACGACTATTGCAAAAATTGAGAAGCACTTTTATAACCGTAAGAAACGATAAATTCATGTAAGCACAACACCATTACAGTTACTCTCTACATAAGCTATTAGAGTGGATCATGTACACGTTGAGAGTAACTTAGCATATCCTTTGACGAAATGACTAGCTAGAGAGAAAGTCCATAATACTTTAAGACTATGGGACTATTTCCCTTAGAACGAGGATCACTCATGATGGTAACACGATCTAACTGACTAGAGATCCCAAGAAATAGGTTCAATGCGTAATAACAAGTTGTGAAGTGCTATGAAAATGAACATGGTATAAAATTCTGAGAAGCATGATTTCTACAACATATGTAAGGATGAATTAAACTCTTAATGAGATCTATACTCCAATTGGAGTGGAGTACCTAGGCTATAGGAGTACTCTTGATAAAGTCATCTATGTGAATGTGGAAGTGGGGCCGCTTCCTATGAAATTATGGGGCATAAATTTCTAGAGCGTTCACTATAATGGGATAGACGTGCATGACCTTTAACACGTGGGCTTTACATAATACATCTTTGAAAAGGTTGTGTGTGGTTTGATGCTGGAGATAGAGTTCAAGACTACGAGTCACTCTAGTAAAATCTGGATCTTATTCACTATGCAAAGGCTCGAGTCATATGACACATTTGTTTATACACAATCTTATTGAAGTCACAAAAATTCTCGAAAATCGTTTTTTAATTTCAAGTGGGGGATTGTTGGAACTTGGTTTGTTGAAAGTCATTAGTGGGAACTTTTGGGTGTGAAATCTAAAAAAGTCACAAGTCTCACATAGAAGAGTTTTAAAAAATCAACTCCCAAGCCCCACATTGGAGAGATGATGAATTTGGAAAAAATCTCATGTTATAAATAGAGGTCTTCTCCCCTCATTATAACTCGCTCCAAGTTTAATGTGTTTTCATTAAACTTTTTCTTTCTCCCTCATATTTTCCGCCGATGCATTTCCGGCAAACTTATCCTCCTTTCTTTCCATGTACTAAGAATTGGCACAAGCAACCAAATTGCAGAAATTCCGAGAACTGACACTAGTAGTCAGTATTGAGAGAAAAGAATTGGCACAGGTAGCCAAATTGTGGACATTTCGAGAAATGACACTTGTAGTGAGTATAGTGGGAAAAGAATTGGCACGGGTATCCATATTGTAAGAATTTCGAGAATTGACACTAATAGTCATATTATGAGAATTTCGAGAATTGGCAATGATAGTCATATTGTGAGAATTTCGAGAATTGGCAGTGATGGCCATATTGTGGTGAGTGTATTTGAGATCGGTTCTTATAATGCAGTAAGAATTCGATAACAGAGATCTGAACTATTTTATCTTGGGACGGCGTCATTGATAGTTTGCTTGCACATTTTTGGCAATATCACGAAACGTCTTAAAGAGAGCGATGTGGTCGTGACTAAGCTAATAATCATTATTTTGTGCCATTTATAGTTGTTGCAAGCTATGGTAACAACAAAATAATTTAAAGAGCATATAAGTGGAGGAACTTATAGACCTAATTCCTTAAGATTTTGGGTCAAGATTTAGTGTCAATCTCATTTATATGTTTCATTTACTTAACTCATGAAAGAATGCTATATCCTAAAAATTAAGATCTTCCAACATATATACATATAGAAACACTTCAACTGTCTCTCTTTAATGTTGCATGTGGTTAATGTTAATATTTAGCAGCATAAGAACAGGCCAGAACTTCTCCATAGGTAGATGATATAAAAGGATGATATTCACAAACACACCCAAAAGGACCCGACCAAATAGTCGAGTTTCATGCTTGGTCTTGTTGGCATTACTATAGTTTGCATGCTTTTGTCACATTCACAGTTTATCTAACCAACTAATTCTGGTTCTCTATTATTGCACATGCATGTTCCCTTCCCCCAATATTTATTGTCACATTTTGTGTTTATTTTTGTTAAAGTTTAACTTTGGTAAATAAAATTACAGTGTATTTTCTACCAATAAAGTATGACAAGTGTATTATTTTATTTAGTTTAGAATATTTATATAGAAAATGATTAAATAAAACACATGTCATAATTTTAGTAGTTTGAGGAGATAAATTATCTCCTTATATTAAGAGATATTTTATTCTCTTTAATAGGTATGTAATACATAATTAGTTGGTAGTTAAAAACATCTTTATACCAAAAATAAACATCAAACAAATATATATAAATATGTGTTACTCTAAATGAAAGGAACTTGAGTCATATATATTGGGAGGAGTTTTCAGATATTCGACTTATTATATGAGTTGATATATATCTCACCTATTGAGTAAGATATATGATACTCGAGGAAACTAATAAAAAAATTAATATTTTTTAATAATTACTAAATAACCTTTTTTAATTTAATATTTTAAAATCAGTCTAATAATCTAATTTAGTAAGAAAAATATAAAATAGACACAATAACACATTTTGTACTTCTGAAGAATCAGCACTACAACTGCCACTTATCACAAGGTCAATAGCAATTGGCAACTTACCTCTCCTGAACTGTGTACATCATTCTTCTTTGACCAAACTATTTCTATGCTAGCCCCACATTTTTTGTGGGTATGTTATCAATATTCGGTACGAATACTGGTTCGAGATATAACATTTTTGAAAAATCAATGATATTAATATACAATCTAATTAGGTATAAATGATAAATATTTAAGCTAATTGTGGACGCAAGAGTTTTGTCAAGAGAACACAAAGGTAGGGGTATAAGAAGAATTAATCTCAGCCTTATAAAGTAAAAACTTAATATTTCATAGAACTAAAATACCATACATACTTTTCTAGCCAGAAATTCTGTACAATACCAAACAATTTAACCATAGTTCAGAAATGAAAAAAAAAGTCACATAAAATTGAGGAAAATAAAAAATATGAAGCTTAGTCCACATGTAAAAGTGGTCCAAATTGCAAGTCTGTAACATAGGTTCATTATATCTACAACTACACTACATGCATTGAGAGAAACAAAAAACAAGAAATTAATCAAACAGCTAATTGTTGTTGATTTTGATGTGAAGAAGATTCATCCTCATTGAAGCATAAATGGGCTTTTAGTGATTTTTCTAAACTTAGGGATGAATCAGCAAAATTAAGAGGTTGCATCAGAAGCATTTCTCTTTGAAGATGTGCACAATAGGCTTGGAAAGTGTTAGGTGTAATATTTAAATGGAATCCCAAACCAAATAAAAAATCCACCTCAAGAAAGTTCATTTCTATTGTGGTGATTCCTCCAACTTTTGCATAGTAAGCATTGTTGTAGTATCTGTGAACAAAAGATAGAAAAGTAATTAGTGTAAAATAGCATGTAGTTTTTTAAGTAAAAATAAAATAAAAGTTCACCATCAATAGAATTTGGCATTTTCCTATGTCTCCTAAGTTAAATAATCTACTCTATTAGTTTAACAATTAACAATTTGACTCCATATTTGGACAACACTTGTCTCACATCTACATATAACACATCAAGAACACCCAAAAACAATATTCAATGTATCATCCTCACGATAATACATTAGTTTCACTTTTATGGTCCGAAACTAGAATTGTGACTATAAAATTACAATTTTAATATTTTTACCGCAATTGTCAGCAAAATTGTAAGATCATCATATTCGTAATCGCAATTACAATAAAAAAATTAAAGTTGTGATATTATTTATACACCCTATCCCAATTAGAAAATGATATTTTCAATCGCAAAAAATATATCATTTTATGTGCTACTATATATAATTGGTCAGAAAAACATTTAATTATTATACTTTTAACTTAAATATATTTTGTCAATTCATCACATTAAGTAACATAAAAAATAATACATTTCTTATGATAACATATATATGATGCAATAAATAAGATATTTTACTTATAAATCAAAGTCAAACACTTAATACATGCTATAAATTGGTGGTATCACATGGGTGGGTTGTGCTGTTTGATACAAAGCCAGCCTGGACATAGTATAATTCACAAGCAAGATTATAATCTTTTTAAAGATGTAGGACATTATCAATGTCAAGTTTATGTCAAATATTATCTTAGACAGTAAAATTTTAAAATGTAAGAATTTGTTACATTATCATTATATCATTTATCATTTATTCTTAATTATCATTGAATAGTAATGCAAATTAATAGTGAATAATAAACTAACTATGACTACACAGATATTAAGTCGATTATAAAATACCAAGAAATTTGATAAGGTCATAAAATGCAAATTCTGGGTTTCTTGAAAATGTTTTTTTTCCTCTCTTCATATTATTGAAATGCTTCGAAATAAAAAACATGGATCTCCAAACAGTGTAATGACAGAATATTTAAGATATTAAAGAAACACCACAAGTTCAAGAAATCTAAGAAGAAATTCAAGAAACATAAAATATACTATTCCAAGTAACTTTAACAACATTAAAGAATTCAAAGATACTTACATATCATCCATGAATTTAGCAGCAACCATAACACTAGTGATCAATAACCTATGAACATTGAAGGAGTTGATAGACAAAGAAGGTTGTCTTTGAGTGAAGCGATCCAAATAAACATATGCAACAATGAAACAAGATGGACTACAATTTGCATACTTGAAAATTCTCTCAAGGTAGCTTTGAATTGTTATGGTGGGTCTAGTTAATCCATGGAACACAGAGATTTTTTGGTGTGTGAGTTGTTGTTGGTTAAGATCATTTGATTCAGCTATCCTATTGAGAAGAGAAGATAGAAAAGTAATAATCTTTGGCATCACACTTGGAATCTCTAGTTCTGCCATGGTGAAGAGAATATGAGATTTTATGTTGAAGAATGCTTGGAATTTTGATGCCTTATAGTCAGGGTATATATATATATATATATATTGAAGGAGTTTGTTAAATGGTGGTACACTTTATTTCTCAAATCATATCTCTAATCTTGTCTCATAACAATAAAACATGACATGTCAATTAAAAAATTAAACATTTATTATTTTTATGTATTTGCTTCAATGTCATTGATATTGAATATGGTTTGAGACATGATTTGGAACATGATTTGAGACATCAGATATATATATATATGTTCAATTTACAATACCCAAAATACTCCTTAAATGTAACTTAAATTATGGCATGCAAGTTGGCATTAGTGGTGGTTTGTGTTGTATGTGGTGTCCTTTTTGGCTTGAAAAGTTTTGGGATTTAGAATTGGGTAATGATTTTCTCTTTCCTCTTTTTTTTTTTAATTACAAAACTTGACTTGTAAAAGAGAGAAGAAGGGGTGGATTTATTGTAGATTCATGTCTCTTTATTCCAAAAAGAAATTTTATTTTTGTGACAATGAGATTGGCATTCCATACCCATCATGTGAATACATGTGGGAAATTTGTGAATATAATGAAAGGGTCCCACTTTTTTATAAGAGGACCTTTGCATGTGTTTTGATTCTATAACAAGTGGGTGACATAACATGGATTTGCTATGTTGGTCCAAAGCATTAGTATATGATGCCTTTGTTACTACTTCCTTGACAAACTTTAAAATCAAATTTTGGGTTCAATATCAGTTTCATGTGACAAATCAATTTCCATTCTCAATAATAGAATAGAGTCTAGGACATAATTTTGTAAGGTTGTTGAAAGGATCCAACTTTGATTGGATTTAGAGATTTGGCATCTAAAATGTGAATATTAATAGTCTATTTATTTTTGTCTATGGAGAGGTGAAACTTTAGAGGTACTTGTTAAGTACATACTCATAATTAGTAAAGATAGATCTTGGTATTTAGAGCTGGCATTAGAGGTGTCATTTGTAATCTTTTCTAGGCATGGGGAGAGAGGGTGGGTGGTGTGTTTGCATGGATCTATTCATTAATAAAGAGATAAGTGTTTTAAAAAATAAAGGAATATACAACTTTCAATGACACATTTATTATTTTAATTATAATGAAATTATATTTTAACATTAAAAATAAAGGAAAAAATATGTATTTGTCTCTTCATTAATGGAGAAGATCTTTATTCATTTGTAACTCATGCATTATGATACGATAAGTCCATTTATGTGGTTTTCACTTAGCACATTAAATTTAGATTTAGGAAAATGTTTCACTTTCTCCGTCCTAACAAATTATATCAAATGTGGTGGTTCATTAATTCAAATGACTAATGAAAAGGGTCATGACTGATGATCTTCTTTATTACTCGAGAGAAAAGTGCACAAAAAACAAATGAAATTTTTTTATTATGTAAAAGTTCTACCTTTTGCAATGTAAAAATATTTTTATCATTAAATGTAAAAACAAAATCAATAACTTACCTTTTCATTACTTGAGATTATTCTTTTCTAGTAAAAAAGAAAAATTCGAATTAGAAAAAATGTAATTTTCCAGTGTTTGGTTATTATGTAAAAATAGAAATTGGATACTCTTAGTACTGGCGTGTCCATTACTAAGAGGATCTAGTTATGGAGGATCTATTATTAGAGTAGATTGTGACATTTGATATTAAAAAAATTAACAATTTTTAATTTCTTTTATATAAAGTTTTTTTTAAATCATCAAATTAATTTGGGCTTCGTATTCCAAAAAAAGAGATGGAGGACTAATGATGGGTTCACACAAATGATATGTAATTTGACAAATATAATCCTTTTTATTTACATATTACTTCCATTTTGTTCCCAAAAGAACAATTAAAATGTAATTTCATTTCATTTAGTTCCTCTCGCTATCTTTCAAAAACTAAATAAAGCATAAATTTTAAGATTGTTTTAGTTTACGGTCTTAGTTAAATGAGATATTAAATCATTATGGACAACAAAATTTTTAGGATGGTCGGGTTAAACCCCTTTAAATTAGAGGAAACAAATAATGGTTCATTTAAAATTATAAAAAAATTGAGAACACTATTCAACTTTGTCTAGTAAAAAAGAGTAGATATTATTATTCGAAGAATAATTCATTTACACTCAAATTAAATTACACTAGTTACACTTAATCTCAGTCATTCATCTTCTTAAATCCAACGGACTACATGAGTGAGTGCAATAAATGATAAGAGAAAAAAAAAATTTAAATAATTTATTGCACTCAATCATTTGGTCTATTGAATTTAAGAAAATGAACTATTAAGATTGAGTATAACTAGTATAATTTAACTTGGGTGTAAAGAGATCTCTCATGTTATTATATAATTATTATTTCTATGTAAGTACAGAATTATATATAGTTGTATACATATATTTAATTATTAACTATGTAAGGAAACTCTTCTAGTTTAATGTTTTCTAAGATTTCATAATATTAGTGTAAAGAAGTATGTATATTTTATGATCTACTAACACCAAATAATTTGACCTAAAACTCTTAAATTTGAATGAGACTTTAATGCTCAACAAATCAACAATGTTACATTCCCTTCTGTCATAGTGCAATTGCTGAGTGGAAGCAAGTGGGCATCATAAAAACACAGCTAGGATGAGTGGATTTTTCTTACTATGATATATATATATATATATATATATGTATATGTATATATAGCAGTTGGAGCTATTAGTTGTATCTATTTGATGTAAAGGAAACTATTGGCTGTAACAGCATTCTAATGAGATCCTTTCCTCTACTAAAATGTGAGAGTGCGGAAAATTTTCTAAATTTTAATTTATTTAATTTAAAAAAATACATTTCCAGTAGTGGAATGTGAGAGTGGGAAATTTTTTCTAAATTTTTAATTTATTTAATTCAAGAAAAATAAAAAATCAATACCCTTAGAGATAGTTATAAAAACCGTACCGGCCGGTTCAACCGGAAAACCGGTGAA
>NC_032016.1:869846-873067 GCF_001865875.1 Lupinus angustifolius | reverse complement strand
CCACTATACCAGTACCCTGACCGGTTTGATAACCGGTACGGTTTAACAACTTCTTTTTGTATCACATTAAAATCTAGGCTTACTACTGAAAAAGATGTCAACTTATTTAGAATATGGAGACATATATTTTATGTTTTAACGTAATGTGTTTCTAACATACTATTTGAAAGGCAAAATAGTAGAAAATTTTGCAAAACTAAATTAATAATATCAATAGTCAAATCCTAATATATGATTAAAAGATGTCAATGTTTTATTATCAATCGTATTAATTAACAAAATACAAAACATTGACCTTTAAATATAGGATAAAATAGCATTTAAGACATCACTTTCATGAAATAAGTTAATATATAAATTAAAAAATTACTAATTTTAATATTATTTTAAATTACTAATTATAATATTATTACTAATTATAACACCCCAGAGCATTTGATTTTAGATCTATTCCTATAATTATTGAAACATTTATATTAACCTAATAATTAATTTAAACATACTTACTTTTTACGCGACAACCAATTATAGTAAAATTCAATTTTTATAATTAAAACATGTACAAAATAAACTAGTTAGTTAATTACGAGTCAAATAGAATTAAGTCTCTTATACTTTCTATATAATATGTTGGTTAGTTTTTTTGTAATCCAGTTCTATTCATTTCAATCCAATCCAAGAAATTCACATCTTTTCTTACTCCTTAACTTCTAATTCATTTCAATACAATCAATGGCCATAATTTGAAACATGAACTAACACTACCCAAAGATATGAATCTATTTCTACCATTTATTTGATAGTCCAAGAGTACAATCCAAAGGATACATGAAACAAATGTGAACTTAGAAGCCATTTAACTTTAATGTACAACAAATACATAGTTAGATATATGAACAAATGCACAATTCAACCCAAAGAATCATAATGAGTTTAAACTACTTTTTTCAAACATTTCTAGCAGTGTCTGTGAAGAGTAGCCACTTATGCTAATGAGAATCAAGCAACAAATTTTTGACCATGTACTTCAAATCAACCAAATTGTTTGGTATTTATAGGAGTTGCCAATCATCCTCATTGGTGTCTTCATTGACAAGGTCCAAACCACGGCCATCATCCTCTTGGAATCGACAGTTGGCACCTATCGTGTCATTACTGTTGACTTGCATTGATAAGCTTCGAGACTGAGCTACGGTGAATAATGGTGCACCATCCGATTCTTCTACAAGCTTTGAAGCCCGAGAACAGAAATCGTCAAAATCATCTGGCAGACCACCATTAACAAGTAGATCAGAGTCAATATAAAGTTTAGATAATAGTCATAACTATTAAACTCGTAAATTAAGCCAAAGTGACTGGCAGACCTTTGTCGCGGCAGTAAAATCCAATAGCTAAGGATGGGTCAATTGAATCTAGGGGCATTAGCTTGATAACACTGGTAAAAAATTAACAGTTTAGACAAACGAGAATGAACAAGTTGCAGTTTAAGAGAAAATTGATATCGGTAGAAGGCCTACTTGGAATGGTATGATGAAGTATTAATCTCTTGATTGTCGCCGATGATATTAACAACCTGAAATAAACCATTTAAGACAACAAACTAAGGGCCTGTAGTTTAGGATTCTCAAAAAAATGAATCTCTGCAAAATGTTTTTGCCAAAAGCTTTTGCCTGCAGTTGAAAACCTAAAAGCTGAATTTCATTGTTTTCGAGATAAATGTTTCTACTGAAGTCGAACCAAACAAACATATAAATGTCAAAAGTGATTGCTTTAATAAATAAAAACAGTCCCTAAGTGGGTTATGATTCTTATGAAGGTTTCACCAACTCAACAACAGCCTAAAGGCTATACGAATAAAGTCATACATAAATAGCAAGAAAACAAACTGAGATCACATTCCTCTCACATTCAAGGTAAACCTTTTTTAGTTTTGTCATGTTTTCTTGAATTTTATCTTTTCCTTTATGGTATGTTTGCGAGTTGAGCTTCAGAGGAGAAGGAAGAGAGAGGAAAGACTTCGGAGTCATCTCACCAGTGTATTTCATTGCTCTCGAGCCTTCCATTTCCCTTCCTTCCCCTCCAAAACTCAACTCGCAAACAGATCCTCAAGGGACGGATATAATTTTTTGGATGTTTGGAGTTAGTACTTATAGCTTTATATAATAACGTTTTCCTAAGTTCTTCACTTCTTCTAATCCTATTCCTCAAATATGTAATACCTATTACATTAACAGAATTCTATTAGCCTGTACCTGCAATATCTGTAACCTCAAATTTGGGACTGTATTCTTGGCCGTAAAAAATTATGTGAATCGAGGAAAATAATGAATGAAGTCGTAAACAATTTTAAAACAAAGAACATGCATATAAAACTGTAATTGATACATGAAAAAGAAAGCATAAATCATAAGTAACATAACAGCATATTTATGCCAACTGCTCAATGCACAAGAACACCTTAGAATTAGAATTAAAGGACAAGTATATAACCTCCCCATTCAAAGTCACAATGATCACATAAGAAAATAAATTTGAAGTATACAAATCTAATTACAGCTGAAGCTCTCTCAGAAAAGTACTGGTGAAACGGTACGAGTTTTGGAACATTTAAACCAAACTAACATGAGTAGTATTTTCAGCTCATAGTGTTGAAAAGCGTCAAGGTTGAGGTTCAATCTGAGTCTGCTGCAACATATTTCAAAACTCAGATTGAATCCAAATGACATGAATTGCCAAAAACGTGTTATTTAGCTAAGAAAATCAACAAAGCTTCTTGTCAGAATCACGTGAAAGCTTTCAGCCTTCCATTCAAAACAAACACATATGATCAATGGAAATCATTCCGTTCGTGAACCGATTGTGCTTTACCCACCAACCAAACAAAACAGGAAATTATTCAAAAATGTCAGATGAGGTGAAGGAAGCAAATGCTGATCCAGAGGACCTTGTGATGAGAAATTCATATCAAATTGCAAGCCATTTCTAATCTAGCATAATTCTGCAAATATAATGCCTAATATTTTCTTATGTTATGAGAAGCCAACATGCATTTGTTGACAAAAGAATCAGAATAAGTTCTTGGTTTTTATTTTTAACCTTTTCTGTTTCCTCTAAATAGTAACATTTTAGGCCAGGGGAAGAATCGTGAATCACGATGGAGCATAGCATACCTATAAATTCTACACCAGTTAAGTTCTTTTAGGTAACAAAAGTTAAGGGGG
>NC_032016.1:844520-869746 GCF_001865875.1 Lupinus angustifolius | reverse complement strand
GGGGGGGGTTGTCCCATTCCAAGGTCAGGGCACACCAAAGACCTTACTTTCGACACAAAGATGACCTGCCAATATGTGTCTGCTAGCAAGAATCAAACCCAAGACCTTTTAGTCGATGCTTTTCAATCCTACCAATATATGACTACAAGTTCCAAAATCTAATAGAATAATAAGCTGAGTAAGTAGTAATAATTTTATTCATGCTGACATACCGGATGGACATCATGTGGATCAAGGTAGAGTGCCTTTTCATTCTGAACACCGATTATGTATGTTGAAGCACCTGGTTTGCCACCCAAGATGCCAAGGCTCTGGGGGAATTTAAAGATTGATTGCAACAATGGAACATACCTGGTAGTAGTTTACAGAAGCAACTGATTAGCCATTGCACTACTTGAAAATTGAACAAATTTCAAATTCAATTTTTAAAAATGAATGTGCAAAACAGCAAATCACTTGGCACATAGCCAATGACCGACAAATATGAGACTACCAGTACCTACTACAACACACTATTATCTCTACTACGGAATAACACATTAGACAAACGTAGAGAAACCATTAATCATGTTATATCACTATGCATATACGCTTCAAGTTTGTACTCAGAGGTTGTTCCTCTGTTGACGATGGTTATTTACAACATAAAAGTTTTATCCATTGCGGAATCTCTACCTGCGTGACTCAACATCCGTAAGAGGTGAGATCGAAAGTATAACAAAAAGGTCAGAAGGAAGCATTGTAGCTTTGGACAATTACAATGCACACTCTATTTTTATATTGGTTTATTTTATTTTAAATTAAGGTAAAGGAAGCTCTTTCTAAACTACTGACACTTCTATTTATAATAGAATCCAAACACAACCGAGAAAGGTAACAAGGCCAAGAACATACGAAATGCTACACACCTCGGATTGATTTTATCCAGCCCGAGAACCAAAGGAACCAATAAAAGTAGTGGTGTCCAAGCAGCCAGGACCTGTGAAAACTCAGAACAGCATTTGGAGGCATCTTCAATACAGACAACTGGTGCGCCACCACGCTCCCCATCTTCATCTCCAGAAACGACATAAATGGCCATAGGAAGTAATCGTTCTCCAAGGTCATTTCTCTCCCTCTGACTACGGGCTAGAACTTCCAATGTGCGACACATGGCATATGGGCCAACCCATGACCCAACGGCAAGGCCATAACCTTTACCAGCTTCAAGAAGATTGTGTATAGAAAAGGCAGAAGCCTCTGAATCACCGAAAAGTCGCAAGATGTTAATATATTCCTTATCCTGTGGCTGCAGATTAAAAAAAGTAAAATAGTAAGTTAAGCAAATTACATTATACCTTAGGGGTTACGACAAGGCAAAGCATGAGTTGCGAAAATGTTGAAACAAGAGATAATCAAATTAAAATCGGAAAAAAAACAGAACAGACTGAACACTGAAACAACTACAACACATTGCATGTCAATCACCTGACCTTGTCAACAGATTTTCTCCATGATCTACCTAATTTGTGAAAAATTAAAGCCTGTACACAAGGAAGCCATTAGTAGCCTTGTTTCGAAAGAAAAATAGAACAGAAAAAAATGGAAAAAGAAAGGCAAGAGAAACAGATTAATAGAAAGGTGTGATGTGACAGTCAAAACCAATCACTGAATCAAAGGCATAATACCTGGGCAACAAGCATTTGACCGCTTCGAAGCATACAACCCCAATTGACATCACTAGTATAATTCGAATCACCGATAGCATTAAAGGCTACAGATCAGTACATATAATAAAATTTGTTAGTCTAATATCTAGCATGAATTTCTGATTACATCCCAGAATGAGCAATGTACATTCAACAGACCTTTCCGATATGTAATTAAGATTTTTGAGAAGAAATCGTCTTCAAACGCAGAGAAACTATTACTATTGTCTACATCTCCTGTTGATTCATGCAGTGAAATTTTATGGCAGACACCTAGAACCCATACATCACCATCAGACCTTGAAACCTCAGTCTTGCTTGGCCCTAGTACACACTCCTGGAGACTCCTCATTGAGCCAACAGTAACGACTTTTCTCACAGCATCTGCCCACCCATTATTTGTAGAATTAACTGATTTCTTTTCGGTAGCCGATGATTCACTATACGTTTCACAGACTGAATAACCAGATGTGAAGAGGCTTGACCATAAGGAAGCCTTGGGGAACTTACTGTCGCTAGACTCTGCTTTTGAACAAGCAGAAACCTGATTGTTATCAACAGTGTCAGTTGAGCTTTTACAAGAAAATTTTGCGGCAACAATCCCATCACATAAATTCTTCAATACCATTATGAAGCCGCAGAAAACACGAGAGTTGGCTCATAGAAGCAAACCAAGTCTGTGTTAATATCTGCAAATAAGGAAATGATTAATAAAACAATGACATTAAATGCCTCCAAACACACCAGCTCATGATTAATAATCGAAAAGCAGAAAAATACACACATCGAAATCTGGGAGAACTAATAATTTGCATTTCCGACTACTACAAATACACATGAGGGAAGATAAAGTGCTGGAGAACTACAAATGCAGATTGGCTCAATTGGTTAAAGAGATCCAAATAAGACTATACATTCCTCATGTGCAAGGTTTGAATCCCTCTTTGAAAAGTAGTCTAGGATGGTAGTTATTCATCCCCAAGCAGATCACCTAGAGACTAGTCGAGAAATACTGGGAGGTGATTTCCTACCTTCCCAGCCAGTACTATTCAAGCAACATGCTAAAAAATCTAAAAAATATCTGCTACTATCTTTTTCACGTCTTAGAATGTGTTAGAGTATTTTAAAAGATCCCGTAGGATTTACTTCATATTTGTATTACACAATTTAATTAATTAGGACTAAGATTATACTATTAGTATGAATAGGGCCTTAGCTTTGTTTTTTGAATCATACAATCAGCCCATCAAATTAGGGTCGAACTCCTCTAATGTACATTTTGTTTTATGTGCATCAATCTAGACTACTGAATATGATGAATGATCGAAATCATTATACTCTATCAATGAATCGTTATCAGAATTTAATGTAGATTCATGCAAAGTAGACTCTGAAGTGCAAACTGCATATTATAGGAGCTTTTCCTATCGAATTAATATCAGTATCATGTTATTCAAATTATATATTCTCTAGTTTCCTATTTTCCTACCTAAAACCATCCAATTCAACATACCTTACCCTTACTACAATATCTATGTACCAATAAAAGAAATTGGTAACACTCTTGAAGCTCAAAATTTATTTCCATCAAGGGAAAAAATGAAATTCTACCAACCAATTAACTTATCCCTAAAGCATCACGTAAACCCATGATTTCTTTTTGCATTACCCTAATGAAAAAAAGAAAACATTTATGCAAATTCAAGTGCCCCAAATCTACATAACCTTGTCAAATATAACAGAAACGTATTAAGCATACCAAAGAAAGAAACTATGCATCAGCTATGTCAAAATTCCAAAGAAAAAAATGAAGAAAAACAAAAAAATTATAGCTTTAAGATTTTAAATAAAGGATGAAACAAAACCCAGAAAGGAAATTAGAGAAAAACCAAAATTGAATTAACATGGCAAGTAATTCAACGTTGATGTAAAAATATAAAGCAAGTGGAGGAAAAAAACAAGGATTTTTCGATGGTGACGTACATAAGATTTGGTTTGGTTGGGACTTCCTTTAAGACTCTCTTTCCTTCTCTGGGTATCTTTGGAAGGATGGGTGCTCAATAAAACAAACAATAACCTTCAAAATTTTACTCTATTGGTTTTGCTTGTATATATTTATGTTCTTTTAAGGTTGTGCATGATTAAGAATTTATTATATGTTATGAAATTTGATTTAATTTGAGTAAAATAAATTTATTTCATCCACGTTTGAAAGAATTAAGAATAAATAAATTGGGGGTAAAAAGGATAAGTTGGAAAATAAAATATAATGTGTATTTAGTTTTATATGGTATCAAATGTTTTTGGAAAAACACTAATTAGAGATTAGTATGAGCTATTTTCTAGGTGAAATTGATCTCAATTTTTAAGTTTGTGAGTTGTTGGCTCAAATTGATTTATTCCATTGATAAACTATTTAATTTAATTCATTAACTACATTATTTTAATTCGTCAGCTCGAGTGGATTTATTGTTTAATATTAATAAATCCAAGATTATATATTTAATTGAGTAAGTTGGTGAAATTAGAGATAATTTACTCAAGCCCTATTCATATATTTGACGAGCTAAATTTTTATGTTAAATTTAGTTATTTTGGTTATGAATTAAATTTTGTTGAGCTAAATCATAAGTTAAGGCTCAAACTATTTTTGAGATGCTCACCCATTTCTATACCAACAAAAATCTACCAAACTGCTCTATATATTATTAAATTAGAGTCATTTTAATTTTTCTTTTTTTAGTAGAGTAATTTTAATACATTTTGTTTTATGTTCTTTTAAATTATAGCACACACCATGCGCCTATTGTATCGATTTTTTTCGACTAACCACGGGCTGTAAAATTTAAATAAGGACTTTATTCAATATTTCAATTTACTCCTCTTTAAATTTTGTTAGAACTCGGTAAATAGTTAGAGAACTATTTTTATTTATTTATTTATTTATTAAGAAAGTGATAGTCTATTGGTGTGATATTTACTAAATTATTAAGAATACTATAATGTTTAAGATTCGATTCCTAAAAAAATATTGTTAGGAATGACAATCATACATCTCATTAGGAATTAGCTCTTTAATCAAAAAGATAAAAAAAATACTTTTAATATACCAAAAAGGACATCTAGTTTTTTTATGTGTGATATCAAAGTTTTTATTTTAATCATGTATAAAAATGTTTATTGTTAGAGATAAAATTAACTTCAATCATCTTCATATCATATCAAGTGCATAAAATTTATTTGAATTTAACAAAAACAACACAAAAAAATTTATTTCCTTTTTATTTACATTATTTTCTTTTATTCTTTTACATTATTTTTTTAGTGATGTTATATCATCTTACTATTCATCTTATTATAGAAGAACAACACATATCACTTATAAATCAATCATTAATAAATAAAATATCACTTTGTAATATATGTTACTTTTTTGTGGGTATGAAAATTAGTAAGAGAATTTTTTAAGAAGATATATTATTTTCGTTGTTTTTTGCCCTAGTCTTTCGCATCTTTTGTTTTGCATGAATGTAATGCCAAACATGGGTATCATATCAAAATAAACAATTATTTTAAACAAAATTATCTTTTAAAGTTTGTCCTAAATAAATACTCTCACTCCATTTCTATTATATTTTTCTCAAAAACAATTATTGTATGCTCGTATTTGGTTGTGGTCCTAATCATGCATTAAATTATTTAAGCTAAGCTCTGTCTTACTCTTGGTTGTGTTTATGAGTGGTGCGGTTTATGGCTTGCCACAATAGGTTGTTGAGATGATAAATACCCTATTCATCAGATTTTTATGGGTAGTATGAGGTAACACAAGATGTTATTAAAATCAAAATTATAGCATTTGTGATTTAATTGAATGATTGGTTAGACCGTTTTTAACTAGAGAAACTTTGGTTGACCGTGTTAAAGTGTCAAAACCTAAATTATTATTTTAATATTTTATTTTACTTTTGTCCAAAAAAAGATAATGATATATTACTTCAATATAATTATTAATTATATAAACTTTTGTATCTATATATAATTATATATTAAACCGGTTAAATCTGATAGAAGATCTTTTTTAGTTTAACGTTTGTCTCATGTCTTGAGTGATGGATAATATAAAGAAAAAAATCCAAGTGATAATTAAAATTAGACAAAGGTATAACACCCAATTAAAATTAGAAGAAATTGGGACATTCAAATATAAATATATATGTATATATATATATTGTAATATGGTGATGGATTACATAGTTAAAATAAGGTTGGAATTCCAAAAGGAGTTCAGAGAATCTGTCACTTGTTGTCCACATAAGGGATATTCATCTTGCATATGGATCTTTCTAGTATGTTTTAGTTTTTATGTTTTTCCTTCTCATATACAAAAAAATCTAATGAATAAGTTGGAATTTAAGCAAAACTATTATTTTTGTTCATTACTTTAATTGTTTTTCTAAGTTTGTTTCATTAACTTTTTTTGTCTCAGTCCGCTCCGTAACTTTACTTTTTGTTTGCATTGTTAATCATAATGTTAAAATATTTATTATGTAAGGTCAATTAAAATAATAACTTTAATGTGATTATCTCCAATTAAAACATGACTTGAGAAGAGAGAACCCAATAAGATTCTAATTAATTGAACAAAATATTTAAATACCATTTGATAAAAATTAATGTCGGAATTAAGTGGAAACAAACACTTTTTCTAGAATTTATTACTCCAAATTAAATTAAAGACCAACTAAAACAGGTACAAAAATAATCTTGGGTGAATTTTGTAAATTCCTAAATTGTTTTTTAAGCTTCTTCTCATTAGGTTTCTCTCTCTGAACCTTCCCCAATTTGTGGCTTCAGAGACCTGCAATTGGATTTGTCCTTTCTTCGCTTTTTCAACCGCTTTTTCAACCCATTTAAAACAAGGAAGAACTTCAAAATCTCTTATTTTAAAATTGATATATTCTTTAAAATTTAATGTTATTCATCGTCAATTTAGCAAAGTTTAAATATATACAATATCATAGTATGAAATAACTTGATTTTATGATCCGGAAGACCAAAAATCAAAAATAAGTTTGAAACTGGTTGAGTTAATAGGTTGAATGTTTGATCCTTATTAGCATTACACATCTATATCTATACTATATATAAAGCCAAAACATGGTGTAACCACCACCATGACATAATTTCAATATTTCTATTTTGCCCTTCAAAATTTTAATTTAAAAAAACCATATAATCCTATATAACCACCTCAAATATATTAACTATAAGTTGCATATCTATACTACTTAATAAAGGAAAAACCTAACCTAACTTTCATATGAAGTTATTTTGGGTTTTCCTATTTCATATTTTATAACTTCTAATTTTATTGTATAAGTTATACTTTCATCTTTATATATACTTATACTACTAAACATTTATTTCATATTTTATAACTTTTAATTTTATTTTATAACTTCTAATTTCATCTTTATATATACTTATATTAATAAACATGTATTTCATATTTTATAACTTCTAATTTTATCTTTACTAGCGTGTTGAGAGGCAGAGTAGTGCATGTCAACTCGCTTTCCTATTGTTTGTAATGTGTATGTATTCTACATATTAAGATGTATTATATATTGTAATTTGCAGTTGAATATATATTCGTTTAAGGTAATTGTTCAATCTTAAAGAAAGGATGCATATACAATTGTGTTCATCAAGAATAGAGTCTTGATATCTTCACTTAATTTTATTTTCTAGCATGTTAACAGGCACTACCGGGTCTGTCAACCCGATTTTATATCGTTTGTAATGTGTATTCTACATATAAAAGTGATTTTTTATCCAATTAATTAAAATCTATTGCATTGGTCACAATGTATGCAACTGAGTAAAGAGTATGTGAATATTTGACATTTAAAACATCCAGACTACACGTTACAAACAATATGAAAGCGGGTTGACAGACACAATAGTACTTGTCAACACGCTAGAAAATAAAATTAAGTGAAGATATCAAGACTCTATTCTTGATGAACACAATTGTATATGCATCCTTTGTTTAAGATTGAACAATTACATCAAACGAATATATATTCAAGTGTAAATTATAATATATAATACAACTTAATATGTAGAGTACACATTACAAACAATAGGAAAGCGCGCTAGTATCAATAGAATTAAAACTGTTGTATTTCTTTTCATCACCTAATATTATTATGTTATAAAAATATTTACATCAACTTAATAATTGATTATAACTATTTTTACTTGGATTTAAACTCAAAATATATTCATTTATTTCATCAATAATTTCAATAGATGGTGCAAATATTATCCTTATTTACAAAAAATATTTACTTTTTTAGTGATCTTGTAGATTTGGGTAAGTACTTTTTTTTTGTTTCCCACAGGTGTCATCGCACCGGATGCAATCCTGTCCGAGTTAGGAACATCCACAGGTACGTGGTGCTAACTCTCATAGCAGGATTTGTTTCATCCACAAGACCCGAACCTGAGACCTTGCTTAAGGGAAATCAAGTATGTACCACTTGAACTAATGTCCATTGGTATTTGGATAAATACTTTGAACTATGACATATATTCTGTTATCAAAATCAACATATGTATATGTGATTACGTATAAAATGACATATTTATGAGAATTGTAAAGAAAAATAACTAAATAACTCTAACTAATACATATCAATATTATTATATTTTTTGTCCGAACAAGTATGTATAATTATCAATAGTTTATTATAATATTTTAAAATTGTATCATTATCTTGATTATATATCTTCATCCATATAACTTTTACACAAGAATATTTTAATGATAGATGAAGATGACATATAAAATGATTAAATGATATTAATTAAGAATATTTTAATATCTATTTAAATTTGTAATTACTACATATTCGATTTACTATATTCAAAATCTTTTTTTAAAGTATCATAACAACGTAACTTTAATATATAATTTTAAAGTAGAAATTAAATCATCATAACTAATGCCTCAAATTCCTTAATTATAGGAAAGGAAACATTTGTGAACTATCATATTGTCTTCTAATTAGTATTAAAAATTATTATTTTACGAAATAAATTAAATATCAACATATTTACATACTAGTTGTAATATCATAGTTCATTATATTCATAATAACATTGGACTCCTAATATTAAAGTTTTTAAAAATAATTAAATGAGAATGTTTTAAGATGGATTTAAATAATTATAATTATTATAAAAAAATGTTATTTTATGATATAAATTCTTTGTCTATCACTTTTAAGTCATACATAATAAAAAAAGATTTCCTTATTAATTGTAATATGATAATTCATTCTTTCTATTAATAATAATATTAGATTCCTGCTACTTAAGTTTTAAAAAACGATTAAATGATATTAATTGAGAACGTTTTAAGATTTATTTAAATGTGTAATTACTATATATTTCTTTTACTATTTTTCAAATATTTTTTCAAAGATTCATAACAACTTTAAAATATAATTTTAAAGTAGAAAAAAATATCGTTATTTTTTTACCGTCAATTGTTACTATTTGTTGTGGGTGAGACTCAACCATCAATTTCCTTCACCTCACCCTTAATCTTCAAACCACCTCATAATGTTGTTTTAATTTGCTATAAGTGAGGCTCTAAACTAAAAAATCATTCACTTCATTCCTTAATCTCATTCATCTTAATCATCGGATCACCTTATGACTCCTCATCATCGTTATTAATGTCTCAAATTCCTTAATTTTTAGAAATTAAGCACTTGGGAACTATCTACCTTTCTTCTAATTAGTATTAAAAATTGACATTTTTATGAAATAAATTTATTGTCTATCATTTTTAAGTCAGACAAAATATCAATAAGTTTTCTTATTACTTGTAATATCATAACTCATTATTTTCATTGAAAATAATATTGAATTTCTACTATTTAAATTTTAAAAATGATTAAATAATATTAATTTATAACATTTTGAGATTTATTTAAAAGTATAATTACAACATATTTCATTTAATGTATTTAAAATATTTTTTTTTTCAAAGTTTCATAACAACTATAATATATAATTTGAAAGTAGAAACTAAATCATCTGTATTTATGTCCAAAATTCCTTAATTACAGGAACTTACACACTTGGAAACTATCTACATTTCTTCTAATTAGTATTAGAAAATGTTATTTTTATAAAATAAATCTATTGTCTATCTTTTTTAAGTCAGAATATCAAAAAAAATTCTTATTAATTGTAATATCATAACTCATTCTTTCAATTAATAATAAGATTAGATTTATGCTATTTAAGTTTTAAAATGATTAAATGATATTAATTAGATTGTTTTAAGATCTAGTAATATTTCATTATTTATTAATGTTTTCGGTTTATCTCCCTTTTAAGTTCCTCCCATGACAAGATAAATATTAACTAAAATATGTTTAATAATTGTTATGATTTTTAATCTTCTTAATCTATTATCTTTAATATTTTGTTTATGTTATATTTATGTTGTTATTATTTTAATATTGCAACGGTAAAATATAATTATAAATTCTTTATATATTCATTAATTATGTTATATATTTCAAAATTGTTACAAAGATTTCTTAAATATTCCATAATTGTTCTCATAATGCACTGTTGTGGTTTTTAGTCTTCTTAATCAACTATCTTCAATATTTTGTTTATGTTATATTTCATATTTTTATTATTTTAGCATTGCAATAGTAAAATATAATTATAAATTTCATATATGTTCATTAATTACGTTATATATTTCATATTTGAAACAAAGATTCCTTATATATGATAATTTACGATTATGATTTTTAATCATCTTAATCTGCTATCTTTAATATTTTGTTTATGTGATATTTCCTATTGTTTATATATGATATTTCCTATTGTGATATTTTGTTTATGTAATATTTCCTATTGTTACTATTATAATATTTCAATAGTAAAATATTGTTATAAATTCCTTATATTTTTATTATTTTAGCATTGCAATAATAAAATATAATTATAAATTCCATATATGTTCATTAATTACGTTATATATTTCATATTTGATATAAAGATTCCTTATATATGATAATTTACTCTTATGGTTTTTAATCGTCTTAATCTGCTATCTTTAATATTTTGTTTATGTGATATTTCCTATTGTTACTATTATAATATTTCAATAGTAAAATATTGTTACAAATTCCTTATATATTCCATAATTATTACAAAGATTTCTTATATATTCAATAATTGTTCTGATAATTTAAGTTTCTCCCAAAAATGATAAATAGTAACTAATATATATTCATAAAATTGGTCTGGTTTTTAATCCTCTTAATCTACTATCTTTAATATTTTGTTTATTTTATATTTCTTATTCTTACCATTTTAAAATTGCAACCGTAAAATATAATTATAAATTTCTTATATATTCATTAATTACATTATATATATTCCATAAATATTACGAAGATTCCTTATATATTTCATAATTTTTCTTATAATTTTTAAATTCCTAATAAAAAGATTCATTATATATTATCATAAGATTTGATAATGCATGGAGAAACAAAATAGGGATACCCTTCAAATTATGTTAATTATAAATTTGTTTTTATAATTAACACATGATTTATGTTATATTACATTATGATTTATAATTTAGTTATTCTTTCTTATAGGTTTTGATTTATGATGTTAATTGACTCTTTCCATTTTGCAATAGGCCCGCAAATTTATATTCTATTTCTATAATTGATACAAAAAATTCTAACTATTATATTTCATCATGAGTTTTGAATCATATGTTATATTATTCTTCTCCGTATATGGGAATGCCAAAAATCTAGAAACAAAGAACAAATACATTATATTGTGTTGTTACGGTCCAAACAATATAAATTTATAAGCAAACAAAAAATAAGGTAATGAGGTTTAACTAAAATTTCGAAAAATACAAATATTGAGTCAAAATGAGTGTTTTAAACAACATATATATTAAAAAGTATTGAATAGAGAAAATAAAATACAAAACCTATAAGTGAATGAATAACTAACCATGAAGCAAAAAATGAAGGTATCAATAACTAACAATGATCATTATCTTGTCTTAGGAGAGGATACACTTTAGGTGTTTCTCAAATATACAAAACAAAAAATTAAAATAGTGATTCTTTGAATAAAATATATATATAAGTAAAATAAGAGATGCAGATAGAGAATATTAACCTATAGCAATGCTTCAAGGGAAAATCAAATTGCAAATAAAGAGAGAAAATGATACAAATAAGATAAGATGAGGAGATAAATATATTAATAACAAAAATAAATAGATAATAAATGTAATATTTTAAGTGAATGTATATATAAATGGAGATTGAGTACATACCATAGATTTTGAAGGTTTGGTCTTCCTTGAGGAAGATATCCTTGCTTATCACGCGCTAAGGAGGAGAACTGTTGAAAGAACATATCTATAAAATAATGAAATAAGTGATAATGCATCTATAAAATAAAGAAATCAATAAAAAAAAACAATAAAAAACTAATGATAAAATAAGAACAGATCTATAAAATAAACAAAAATTAATAAAAAATATATTTTAAATATCATATCTACAAAACAAGAATAAATATACCAAATAAATAAAAAAATACACTTTAAAGATGATGATTGGAAGAGGAAGAAAAAAATGATATTGAAGAGACATAATGAAATGAAAATGGAGAAAAAAAAGTTGTTGAGATATAAAGATTGTTGGAAGAGAAAAAGAAAGTCACGACATCAATAACAATTAAAATGCAATTTAAGTTTAGTCATTAAAAATGCAATAATTATTTAAATTATTAGTACTAGTATGTACAAGCATTTCGTGATTGTCAGTAAATATTACATTATATATTTTATTTTTTGTGTTTATGATAATATTCAATTTAAGATGAGATATGTGGTTAATTAATATATTGGTGATGATTACTTACTATTATATAGTTTTTTGTAAAAATTAAATAATAAGGGCAAAACAGGAAAATTACACATGATGAAAATTACATCATGTTTTCTCTTTATATATAGTATAAATATAAATAATCAAGAAAGAACAAATATATTGTGGGAAGATAGCATCAAGATACATATGATTAAAATAGAACCATTTAGGAATGTAAAAATGAAAGAGGATGTGACATGTGACAAATGTGGTAGGATTTTATTTTGTTTTGTAATTAATAGATTACTCTCACACCCGACTTTTAGAAAATTTGTACATAATTCTTTATGTATGGATACACAAATTATCTATAGTTTATATATACTACCGTATCGGCTGCTACTTCGTACCTTTGATCTGTATTTTTATTTTATGCTATTAAGTATTTTTATTTAGGACTCAATTTTTATATATTTAATTTTAAATAATTAGAATGTTTTTTATATTGTTTGTGTTTTATCTTATAATTTTATTTATTATAATTTCCAATTTAAGGTGAGATATGTGATTATTATGTTTAGTTACGTATGATTATATATATATATATTTTTTTGTAGAAATTAGAAAATGTTAAGGGAAAAATAAGCATTTGGAAATTAGTCAATGGTAGTTATATAGATAAAAATGTAGAATAAGGACATGCAACATCCCTATTATTCAACATGCATTATAGAACAAGTCAACAAACACCCAAATTAAAGGAACATACAAAAAAAAAAGTGAAACACGATGTATGATCACATAGAACACCACCACATGGTGCATGATTTGGTCCACAAATGAATGAAGCATTGGTATAGAGTTTTTACCAGTGTCCCAAAGGGCACCTTCATCTAACATTAAACTTGTGTGGAAGAGGTTGGGCTGGAACTCCGAAATCTGGGGAAGATGGGGTTTAGAAACGTGTGGATAAGTACTTGAAAAAGTACTCTCATGCTTAAGTGGATATACAAAGAAGGGTGTATAGAGAGAATACGATGCAAGAATATATGATAGAGTATTAAGCGTTAATTTCTTTGTGAGGGATCCCCTCTATTTATATATCTAAAGGAAATAAGCATAAAATATTTTGGTAGATGATGTTGGCATGTCAAACTTTATGGTCTATCTAGACAAACATGAATTGTTTTATCCATGTCGGGTGACCTTGACATGCATATAGCCTGACTGGTACAAAGCTTAATATAGGGTGAGTTGTTTTTATCGCCTACCCTAGTCGTCATAGCCATATATTAGGCATGTCCTCGCCGCATAACAAAGGATGGTACAAGGCCTATACATTCTGTTCAGCTCTGCAGCAGAGATCTATGTTGTTCAGACGACATGACAATTCTATAATAGAGGTTTATGTTGTTCAGACGACATGACAATTCTATAATAGAGGTTTATGTTGTTCAGGCAGCATGATAGTCTTGTAGCATAAATATGTGGTCCCATATATTGCTGACTAGGTCTTATCTTATCATTGTCGTATCTTGTCTAGTTAGATCGACTATCCCTGCATAATCGACAACTACATGAGCCAAATCTTATTTATCCGGGCTTGGTCGTGACTTGACTAATTTGACCAGCTATGACATGTTCTAGAACGAGGATGAAACAAAACTAATCTTTCATACTACATTGTGCCAAGACCCATATTTGAGGGTTAATCATATTTGCGGTCATTAAAGAGTATATATTAGATTTTGAGAGCCATGTAATAAATTTTTAAAAGTTGTCATGATGAAGTGTGGAGTGGATTAAATGACGCCACATTAAGATTAACTCTTAAAATGTAAATAATTATTTAAGACACCTTAAATATGGGGGATAAAGATCGTTCGATGATTTTAATTTATTTTTAGTATTTTTGTTTAACTTTTTTCCATTTTTAAAATGAGTTTTCTTTTTTGTTATTTAGAAAAGAGATCGATGAGATCTACTTATTGTGTAGAGTAAGTTAAAAACTTACTGCACATTTTAGTCATTTATTCTATGAAAATCTAATTGTTCACTTGATTTAAATTATTTTGTAGATCTAAACTATTAGATTTTCATAGAATGTATGACAATGATGTGACGTAAATTATTTAACTTACTCTTGGTGTAATTGTATCTACTACCTAGAAAAAATATTGATTATTTCTTTCAGCCTTATCATTATATTTTTTTTGGTTAACTAAATGTATATTCACCCTGTGAGTAGTGAACTAATCTTTTTCGAATTTTATGGAGCAAAAATCATATATACTAGAATAATTTTCTCTCTCTAACCAATCATGTAAAGTCAAGTGTAATAATATTAAATTTAAAAATTAACTTAATTATTATTTAATACATATATGTCAAATTTTTATTGGTGGTATTGGTTGGATAAAGAGGAATAGTATAGGGATAAAGATTATCTATCTAACTTGGTGTCCTCAATCATGTCACACTAACTTACATATGAATTTAATGTATTATTTTTGTAAAATAAAAATGAAGTATTATTTTTTATTTGTTATCAAACACAATTTGGGACAGAAAGACATAATATTTGTTTATAGTATAGAAGAATTAAATTCTTAGGGCAGTAGTTAATAAAATTAACATATATAATTTTTTATAAGCAATATTTTTTCCTAGACGGAAAAAGCGCACTTCTGATCTCAAGATACATTAGAAAAACATAAGGACTAATAATTAATGTAAAGTTGTGAAGGTAATTTCCAATAAGTATCCAAGGTATGATCTTGATAATTAGTCTATGGTCACAAAGATGCAGTCTATGATCTTGATAGCTTAAAAATACACCCTTACGAAGAAAAAGTTTATCAAGGTATTTGGAGTCCTACATCGGATGAATAAGGAGAAAATAATATATGTATTAATATTTGTAAGAGTTTTTTATATTATAATCGTATCAAATTTAATTACTATTAATTTTTAAATAACAATGTAAAAATTGTACCGTACTGGCCGGTTTGACCGGAAAACCGGTGAATTAGACCCCTAATCAGTACAGTACAGATGTTGAACCGACCAAATATCAAAACCGGTTAAAACCGATGAACCGGCTGGATTTGACTACCGGTTGGTTTATACACATATTTTTTTAAAAAAAACTTAAAAACTCATTACAAGATGATCCAACTTTCCAACACTTCAAGGCACATACTTCCAATGCATACTTAGGTTACACTTTTTGGTTCCTAACATTCGTGCGTAATCTCATTGACATTTGTGTAATCTTGAAATACTATCTGAAGATAGGATTTGGTGCAAAAATATAATCTCGATATGAGACAACTTTGACTCTTTTGTGTTAAATGTTAAATCTCCAAATTTATTTGTTTTGTAGAGTGAGTTGTGAAATTGTGTCATTTATTTATATTTTATGGTTGCTAAGTGATATTTTTGGATTGATATATGTTTTGTAATTTAGACTTTGAATTTGTTAAAGACTTAAAGTTGTTTATTTATGTGAATTTTGAGTAGATTATAAATATGAATTATAAATTTGAGTATCTACCTATTTGAATTTTTTTTGTATAGGTTTATATATATATATATATATATGTCCGGTTTAACTGACATGAGATTTAAGTATTGAACCACCAGTTGTACAGTTTTAACAATACTTACTTTTAAATAAAAATATACAAATGAAGGGTGACGGATGATGTGTATAAATTTTTACACAAACACTCAAGATAACAAACTGAAAAGACTATGCTATTAAATGAGATAACCCTTTTAAGGGTCAACGTGACTTTTACTTTTTCAATACAAACTCAATGACAATTGTTTTTCTTTTTATATACTTTAATTTACCTTATAATAGCCATTTATGTGATAAAACTTTCAACGAAAACACTAATTATTAGGAGTGAAACATATGAGGTGAGTTCAACCGAAAAAACTAGTCTATTGGATGGAAGAATTTCATAGCTTAAGAACAACATTGAGTTTACCATGTAATTCAATGAGAACTCCTAACGTTATGACAAATGATAAATTTGATACTAGCAATACGTTAATCTAGTGAATCCCCAAGGTCGAGGATTCATTCCTAGGAGCTACACTTATTAGAAGGAGCAGTCATGAACTCTGGAAAGAATTAGTTCATTACCCAAAAAGTGAGAAGATATACTTGATAATACAAAAAAAAGAAAGATATATTGGATTACCCTTATCTCTGTATCATAAGCGATTCTATGGGATGCTAAGCATGAGAATCAAAGCATACCATTCTCTCCTCCCATGTACAAACACAAACACATAATTACACTCTAATACATCTCAACAATTACACAAATCTGATATAATAAAATACTTAAGACTTTAAATAAATGTTCAAACTTTCACTTCACAATCTACTCATGGCTTCAAGAAAGATAGAAAACAAGAGGTAAAATTAATGTAATATACACTCAACAATGAATTCCACTACATCCAAGAGTAGAAGACACTAAACTATCTTTGAAATTTCAATGTTACATCAACCATGTCTTATACATATTATTATAAACCACTGCATCTGATATAGCAGAAACAGTATCTGTAATAACTTTGTAAAGTGTTTCAACTGATTCAGAAGGAATAAATGACCTAATGCTACTACTTTCAACAATATGAAATGCAATAGTTAGAATACTTCCACCACTATTATTTTTATCATCAACATCATTTCTTGGAAACCCTGAAGGACAAATAACAAACCCTGATGGTAAAATCATTACAATATTAGGGTTTGATCCATTTCCAAGTCCTTTCAAAGAGGACTCATCTAAGGGTGCATAAACCACATAGGAAGCCATTGAATCTGTGTAACTCTTTTGAATGTAAAAGATTTCAGTCTTGTCTTCAGAAGTCTAAAAAATGCAAATAATGTAGAGTTTATGGTTAGGTTTTATTTGGATTTTGAAGAAAATATAAACATGAAAAAAGAGATAGCATATTAATGAAGAAACAACTTACAAATGCTCGCATTAAGGATACACGATTTTTGAGATTTTTGCCATTATTCATATATGCAAATTCTCGAACAGAAAGATGGTGTGAAAGCAAATCCCACTATTTGTATTATTCGGAAAATGAGAAGAACAAAAACATGTTAGAAGAAATGACATAACATATGCATGTGATGTTAATTACTAGTTCATAAAGATTTATACACCTACATTGTCCACCATACACTTGTATTACTTGTTTTGAAAAGTTAATCATGATTAAATATGAATTAAGAATAATGTAACAATAGTATACAAAATGCATTTAGTATTTGTGCATACATTTTGTTTAGTTTTTCATAAGTCAATTTTTTGTATAATGAATGGTAACCAATCATACTGGAGAACTAATATATATCGGAATACGCTTACTCCTCCTTCCGACAAGTGTTTAAGTTAATTTAAATTTTAAACTTTGATTTAGTACAATACATATGGATTTAGTGAGACTTTATACCATTAGACTAACGTCTTGTTGATCTTATTGATAGGTCAATCTAAGTTTTATTCTTTTTTAAATTCCAAAATTAAAGTATAGAAATATTATGATTTTTAATTCTTATGACCAAACGCCTTCTTCTTATTGTGAAGGGAAATTTTGAGGCCTCAACTAAATTGAATAGGAAAATTGAAAAGTTTGATACCATTTTTATAAATTGATCATACCTTTTTCCTAGAACTCCCATGGCGAAGAAAGTTGAATAATTGATTTGGAGAAGCATTGACCCAAAGAGAAGTAGTGAAAACCACTGAAGTACCAATAGGCTTTCCAATTTCATCACTATTATTCTTAACAATGAACTTCACATCTGCAGAACCAGGAATGATAGGTATTTGTATCCATGAATTTCTAGTGGAAGTGTTGATATCACTAACAAAGGTTCTCATCATTCTATCTGCCACATTCAACAAACTTATCCTCCCAGCTTTTGATATAAGAACTATTTATAAGAAGAAGAAAATTAGTTAACTAAAGTAATTAAACAAGCTATGTGTTGTTCAATAGAAGATGGGTAAAAGTTCAATGTTAGTTAAGTAACAAATATCTGCTTTCACAAATCATATCTCATATATTATCTCACGTCAATGAAAAATGTTGTCTAAATCAAAATTTTAAATATTAATTGTTAATGTTGTTTTTGTTTCGTTTTTATTAGTGCGAAATAACATATGAAATAGGATTTAGGACAACTGAGATGTATCGGAATATATAATTATATGATACTTGATTCCACTTAATAAAAAGGTATCTTAGTTTAATAAAATTAAGGAAGAAAATGTTGGGTTGGTACCTCCATTATCTGCAACAAGTGTTGGTCCTTTTAGAGTTTCTAACCATTCACTATGTTGAACAATAGAAGAAAGCCAACGTGTTGCACCAAAAGCAAAACCTGAGGTAACTAGTGGTCGGAATTGTTTGTTCACTTGGTCATGGTTTGCTTCCACATGCTCTACCCATATAACCTAATGTAAGTATATTAAAGGAATCAAAACCACAAAACAGTTCAGTGCACGAGTCTCCCACCCAATGGAGTTTGAGTAAACTAAATATATGATGTCTTATCTTGTAAATGAAGAGACTGATTTCGATGCATCTTTCATATCATTTAAGAACACATCTCCTCACATAAAGAGTAGATGGTTGAATGATTATGTATATGCATAGATAACATAGGGAATGAAGTGTAACCAAAAGATTAAAAAATTAGAGGTGTGCAGTGATATGTAAGTAAATGTGTGTATATGTAATTATTCAAAAGGGCAATAACATGGTACAATAAAATCAAGTAATTCTTAAAACAAACCTTGGAAAATCCATTTGGCATTGCCTCAATGAGACATCCTGAGGGTCTTTTTCGAAAATTGTTTGATGGAGAAGGAAAAAACTTCTCCAATGATATATCCACTACCCCCCAAATATGTTGAGACAATTGTTTGCAGTACCTTGCAAAGTAACACTCTCTAGATGGTGCAAATGGTGTAGGCAAATGAAGTTCTGCACTCATCTACAAAAAAGAAAAGCATATACACTTAAAAATGAAAACATTTATATTCATTTTTAAATTCCTATGACAAAACAAATTGAGGCATATATGTCTATCCATTCATTGGGGTTGGGATAAGTCCAAATGCTATGTAACTTCAACCTTTTTCTTTTACTTCATATAAAATTTATTATAATTTACTATAAAAGGCATAGATATTTTCATGACAAATGATTAAGATACCATGAATGCATTTAATAATACTTAGAAGAAAGTATAATACTCTTAACTTACCACATGCAATTTCCCATCAGTGCTTCCTTGAGCTCCATCTAACAAAGTTCCCACCATTGTTGTGCTTGAGACAATGTTGAAGAACTCTCTAGACCATTGATTCTAATCAATAACCAACAAAAAAATCCATGAGAGAGAGAAATATATTCCATTATTATTACCTGAAATCCCTATAGTACACATACATAAACTTGAAGAAAAATAACCCACCATATCCATCAATAATTCAACAATGTCACTTGCACTCATTTTGATATATTCCATATCTCTAGAACCTTCAACTTGAAGACCTTCATTCTTATTCACTTTTGAAATTGAATTTTCACATAGATATGAATCTAAATTTGACAAACTTTGAGGTTGTCCAACCTCAACCAACTTTATGATATCCCTCAATGTATCATCCATTTGACCAAATTGTCTCAAATACTCTTTTTTGTTTAAAGTTTGATGTCTATGGTGATTTTGGGGTTGCCATAAAGGTTCACCTAAATTCCCAATTATAGATAATTCATGCATAGCTGAGTAAGAAAGATCAATTATTTGAGACTTAGTTGGGTCAGAATGTATTGAGACTCCAAAAAGAATATCACTTGCTCTTTGTATGTTGTCATTTCCTGTACTCCAATCATAAGTTGCATCTACATGACCCATTCCTTCACCATTCATAGCCTTATATATGTTCCACAATGGATTTTTCCTACAAATTGAACTTTAACACCAAAAGCTATGTAAGTTTTTTTCTATACAAGGCACAAGCACAAAAGAAAGTTCATAAATTGTGGACACATTATTAGCTTTTTGGGAGTTTCCATAATGACATTATACTATGTCCATTGCATTTTCTTACGATTGCAATAAGCACAATATAACATAATTTAAGACATTAGTCTATTGAAAACTAAGAAATTGATGAACAAGACGTTGGTCTAGTGGTTTAAAGCTTCACCCAAGGTTGAGGGTTCGATTCCTAGAGCGACACATGTGACACTTGTTAAGAAGGACAGCACGAACCCCAAAATGGATTAGTTTCTTATCGAAAAAAGGCTGGGATTATCCTTAGTGGTATCAAAAAACTAAGAAATGGTAGAGAAAACTAAAAAGTAAAAGCTCAATTTATGATTTGTTATAAAAAAGTATAGTTTATATTTGAATAACTTTTAGATTATTATAATGAAATTGATTATTTTTAGAATTTCTACTTATCATAACATGGGATTTATAATTAAAATTCAAATTAGCTTTAAAATGATAACAATTGGAAACGGAATTGTAGCAATTAGTTAATTATAACGAAATATTTAACTAACATTTAAAAATTGAATTATGTTCAACAAGTTTGGTAGTATATAATTTACCAATTTATTATCATATATTATTTGATTTTGAGATAACACTAGAGATTATCTCGTATTAAATTGTGAGGAAGGTAATATGAAGAGAGAGAAAAGTTATAGAGAAACTTGTGTATTGTGCATAAAAAATCAAATTCGTTAGAATCATCTTGTAATACTTGATTAGATGATAACTTGGTAATAGTTTTAGGGAGTGGTGTGAGAATCGGACCGTACTAGGCGGTTCGACCGGTTTGACCACTGACCGGACTCAAAAAATGGCTCTGGTTTATAGTTTTAACCGAATGAGAGTTAGACCGCTTTGGCGGGAAAATTCCGGTCGACCGTGTTAAACCCGGTTAAACCGGAATATTCCGAGAAATATACCGGACGGTTTACTTAAAATTAAGACAAAATGGAACATTACTCTAATCTTTATTAATCATATAAAATTTTACATTCATATATAGTTATATATTTATTGATAAAAAATATTAATTATATAAGAAATCATTCGGTCTGATCGAACGATTTAATCATTTAAACCTTATACGAAACTTTTTTCAGTTTGACATTCCGCTCGGGTTTCACAATGATTTTAGGCTTCACTTAATGTAGAATTGAGATTCATTTGGTATTCATTTACATTTAATGAGGGGAAAAAATGATGACTTACCTCTATTTTAAACAAAGATCCCAAGCCCGAGAAAAAACTAAATCAATGAAAACCTGTAACAGAAAATAAATCAAGAAAGAAAAATTGAATCATAACTAAATTAAAATAATCTAACATGAATGGAAGTAAAAAATATCAAAGAAAATCTTATAGTCTATATCATTTGAATTTTGAATTTAAGGGGGAATATCACTCACATTTCAATTTGCTAATTTTTATTTTTCCAAAAAAAGCATCTTGAGGGAAAAAATCTGTTGATTAGGATCGTCTACCTCTGCAATCATATTCCAATATCAATGAATTTAAACCATAAAATTTCAGCTCAAGCAGTTTTTCATAACATATAGGAGTTAAGTATTAATCCATTTATTATAAGTATTGGAACACATCACATTATGCAACCATCACTCATGAGATCACACATGAAAAGATTTTAAATAGTGCTTGTGTATTTTGGAAATGCATTTTGGAGATGTATAAAAATGACAATGGGTGGAACATAAATTAGGATGGGGTCACATGTTTTCAAAGGTGTCTCACTCTCTGTCACCAAAAATAAAATGAAAATTTTAAAAGCAAAAAATAATAAAGTAAAACACCATGGTTGATTTGGAACATGGAGCAAAATATGATTTGAGACAACTAATCTTCATCCCATAGATCATGGTACATGTTCCCTGTCCATAAACTATCAATGATGATATTCTTTCAATTCATAAGTAAGGATTATTCTATGTTAGAATATATGATTATCCCTTGCAATACATATTTTCTCAAAAATTAAACTTATTTTACACCACTAAATTAATACTTTGTTGTGAATTTTACCACAACTCCAAAATCTCATACGACAATAACAAGTGTTAAATTACGTTTACAGTAATTGCAGTTGCAAACCCAATTTAAGATGTGACTAATGCTGTCATAATTGCCTTCACCAATTTTTCCAGAACCAGATTTAAAATGTTGGATGTGAAATTCATTGATCATGCTCATTTCATCATGCAAAAACCTCTATAATAAATATCCATGCCAAACCAAAACAGAAATATCATGCAATGTTCTGCAAATAGGTTAATCACAAAACTTGATTAACAAATACTTTAATTGCCAGAATTCACAAATCTGACTCTGACGTTTAATCAAACAAGTAGATAATGAAAAAAATAATTGCACACCAATCATCCATCATCAATCAAATGCATTAATCAAAATTTGATCATACTAATTAGTTTATAAATTAATTCAAACTCAAATAAAAAAAACAGTATTTTAAATTTGCTATCACAACTATGATTGGAGAATACTAATTTAAAACATAAATTTAAAACTAACAGAAAATTTGCTCACGCGAATACTGCTCACATCCTCTTCTTGCTCACTCTCAATGTGTTTTTGCTCTCTACAAAAGGTTGATACCTTCTCAGATTCTATAGAGATTTTTCCTTATATTCTGATCCTTATATCTCTCTATCTCCAACAACCCAAAATAACAACTTTTTTTGTTTCTAACAATCAAGAAATTTTAGGAGGGAAAATAGGGGAAGCATGAATTAGTAGTTGGATTATTGATTGTGATCATGTGAGAAATGTATATGCTAAGTAAGTTTAATTTGGGCCCAATAAATAAGTTTAGTTTGGGCCCAATACATGCTGAATTTATAGGGTTGGGATTATTTTATTTTTGAGTAACTGAGGTTAATGTGAAATCAAATATGTAGGATGGCAATAAATGTCAAACATACTTAATTTTTATATATTTTTTATAGTACTTATCTCATGCAAATCTTAGACAACCAACTTATTTCAACACTTTTTAGATAAATTATCATAATATGATTATATATTTTGTCCACCTCTATTTTCTATCTATTGTCCTAGTATGAAATAGATGATTTTCACATGCCATGATCACTATGGGAGAAATTTGATGCCCATTTCAAAAATTTGATGCCCATTTCATGATATCACTTGTGTCCTCTTCCTAATCAGATGAGAGTGTGCTTCAAGTGAGCAACATAGTGCCCATAATTAATGGGAGATTTAAATAATCATAGTAGTTAATTTTATCTCTATATGACAAGTATGTTATTATATTATTTTGTCAATTATTATTCTATACATAAATGTGTTCAATAATTTAATTTAATTTAAGGATCATTATTTTATATTATTATCATATAGTTGATGTATAATTGAAACAAAAATCTCATATGAAGTGAGAAAAATATAACAATGTTTAATACTTATTAAGAAGATGATGATCTCATTAAAATATATTGGACTAAAGTCCATAATAAGTAATAATAATCGAGTTCAAAAAAAATTATATCGAACATTCTCACATTTATTTAAGACATGTGTTTTCACATTCTTTTGTAAAAATATACATAATTAAATTATTTGATATAAAATGTGTGCGCAATTTTATTTTATCATCATGATTTATTTTAAGTCGTTAAGACCTAAACTTCAAAATTCAACCTTCATATAGTTCAGTTATAATAATAAAAAAATTCATAAATATGTGAAGCTTCCACCAACAATCTAAAATGTTTATTAAGGATAATATACATATAACAGACAAAATATTTAATTATATTATATTATTTTAATATATTTAATATATATGTATGTATATAACCTAATTGTTGGGTTGAATATATCTTATCTTATTGTATAATGAATTTTTAAATATGATTAGAGATAAGACCAACTTTTTATATAGGTTAGACATAGACGTTAATTTTTTAAATAGATAAACATATCAAACTTAAACTACTCGGTATTATATATATCATACTTTTTAAAGAAAGACATGATCTAGTCTTCCACCCTTTTTATACAAAAATATGTCATGATAGTCTTCTAGCAAAAAAAACACTACTTTCTTCTTATTCTTTCAAAGTCTAGATATATAGTTATGTAGATTCTATATCGGCTAGTTCAACCGGAAAATTGATTCCTATATTGATATGATACAATAAAGTATGCGACCATATTAGTTAAAAATGATTAAAATTAATCATATCGATCGATTTTCATTTAAACCGTGTCAGTCATACTGACCATTTTTTATTTAAAATTACAATTTTTTTTATGAAAGTGACTTGTTTAAACCAAATGTATTGGGAAAAATCAAATATATAATATTTTCATTTGTTTATACTTCAAAAATATGATATACCACCAAATCGCTTATTTTTAGTAAATGTTTTGAATAAAAGTATTTATGGTCTTTCAAATTAATGTTAGTAT
>NC_032016.1:816310-844420 GCF_001865875.1 Lupinus angustifolius | reverse complement strand
TATATATATATATAAGTCCACTTACTTCAAGAGTAAGTTAAAAAACTTAACGTACTCCACATCTTAATCAATCATTCTAGTTCTAGGATAATCTAATGCTTGGAATTTACTCATTAATTTAAATCATTAGATTGTCCTAAAATGAATTATTAAGACGTGGAATAATTCTTTTTAACATACTCTTTGAATAAGTGGATTCATTAATGTGTAATTTAATCAGTGAATCACTAGTTAAACTGCTACATCAATATACTAATATTCCTGACCAATATAATATTAATAACACTTCTAGAGATTACTTAAGCTTACCTCCATTAAGAAAGATTTTCTATACATATAACCCAGAGCAAACACTTAATATAATGCTAAAAACTATGAGCATATCTTTAATCATAAATACTTAAATACTAAATTTTAAATATAAGATTTATCATAAATATCTTTTACCTCCACTTAATATATGATTTTTCAATCAATTATAAGAAATGATACACAGAATCATAAAAAGTGATATACTTTTTACTATACTAAATATGTTCCCCGAAAAGTTAGAATCTATTGTTGGTAAATAAAATTTTACATTTTTCATTAAAGTAATTGTATCTATTTGTCTTGTACCTTTGGTTTTATGTAAGTAGACAATTGATGAGACTTTTTTAAGAAATAGCACATAGTTACTTTTTCTCAAAGTGCGGTTGAGTATCCAGATTAATTTTTTCCATCCATAAGACTCGAACCCAAGTTCTTGCTTAAGGGGAATCAAATATGTACCGCTTGAACCAACGTCCATTCGTGTATCCAGATTAATTTGATCTATAATGTTTCAAACTAAAACTATGAGGCATGCTTGTCAAAATGAGAAAGGAAACTGCACAAGAGCTAGTAAAATCAACTCTACGAATAAAACAACACCATTGTATCCTCCCATAATCAAAGTCATCATAAATGTTTCCTCTAATTTTATTTGTTTAGATTAGTCTCTAATATTTCCTCGGTCAAAATCACTTATAAAGTTAACCAAAATCTTCCCTTAGTTACTCACAACTAACTTAGTTCACACATAGGAAAATCATATATTTTTACACTCCATTGTCCACATGTACATATTTTATCTCACATATTATGTAAGTTTATGTGCCACTTGTTTTTATTCATAAAAAATACTTAATTATTAAAATTTTAACTTCAATTTTTTTTCAACCAATTGAAACAAGTGACACAAATCATGAGATAGAAGATATACTTCTTTTGTCCACTTGTATGCCTTCAAGAAAAAAAACTCTTCTCTTTTTGTTCTTTACAATACCCATTGAATTAGGCCCATACACAAAACGCATCCCAAAACAAAAAAGCAAAAGAGGAAGAATATTGTTTTTTTTTAAATCGGATTTGGCTTTCTTCACACATCATCTCCGGCAGCGGGTTAGGTTTTTAGCTCCGTCGTCGCCGTCGACAGAAACATGTCTGAAACCGTCAATGCGGGTGGTGATGAAGTCCCTAAGAACGTGACCATCTACATCAACAACCTTAATGAAAAGATTAAGATTGAGAGTACACCTTATTAAGCATTCTATTTTTTTAATTATTTCAGTATTAATAAACATATATCAATCATAATTTTATATTTATTCTTTATCCTTTTGGGTTGTTGTGAACGATGCCGCCGAGTTTGACGCAACTGTAAGGTTGCTGCTCAGCGAGACCATGAGGTCACAAGTTCAAATTATGGGAACAGTCTTTCCGCTTGTAGATAAGACTGATAACTGATTACATCTATGGGTGGCTCGTGTACTGAGCCGAGCCGACCTTTTTTGTGACTGATGCTATATATAGTCGGTATGAAAAAAAGGGACAAGTTATGCTATGCAATTGACAACTAGGGTAAAATATTTTGTGGAATCTGTATGATATGATTGTTGTGATTGGATGCAGAGTTGAAGAAATCTTTGGTGGCTGTTTTCTCTCAGTTTGGGAAGATTCTAGAAGTTTTAGCTTTCAAGACTCTCAAGCATAAAGGTCAAGCTTGGGTGGTGTTTGAGAATGTGTCTTCTGCTTCTGATGCCATTAGGCAATTGCAAGGTTTCCCTTTCTATGATAAGCCCATGGTATGATCCTTTATACATTTCCCACTTCCAATTTTAGATTTCAACTCCAAATATGTTGTGTGCTTTGTAATTTGTTAATTCACGGAAAATTTTACTGTACAACTATAAGACCTGTGATGCGTATGACTGAATGTTGGGTGGCACGAACAAGTGAATAAGCTTAACCTAGCATAGAAAAGATGTTAGAATCTCATGTTAGGTTGTTGAGAAGACTTGTAGTAGCCTTAGGGTGGCCATATAGTTAAAGGTAAAGGGAGACCGAGAAAATCTATAGGCAAAGCTATTGAGAAGAATTTAGGATTTAAGTGGTTTTTCTATAGATGTGATTTATTCATGAAGTCGATCCCATCTAACGGGGAAAGGGTTGGATGTTGTTCAAGACTTGAAGGTGTTTATATATAGTCTTGATTAAATTGGAATTATGTGGTTTTGTTTTGGTTCTATTCTAAGAATCATGTTTATGCTTGGAATGTATAACAATCTTGTTGTAAGCTGGATTGGCTATTCTGGTTGGAAATAAATTTGTTTTGAAATTTAGCATAATATACATGTCATAGGATTAGAGGATAAATAAGAAAAGGAGCGTTGTAGAGTGATACTCATCTAGCAGCAACTCTTTTATTCTTAGTAGATATTAAATTGTTCATGGGTAATTGGAATGAAAAAAGTAGAAGACAAGTGTCCAACATGTCATATGTTGCATGACATTGCTCTTGCCTTGTTACAATTGGCCTTCATGTGTGCTAAAAATTAGTGGAGTAAGTTCGCTTTATCAGCTAGGTTCTTAGTCCCCATATTCCTTCACTAAACATAATAGGGAGATCTATACTTGGCAGGGAAACTTGATTTTAGAAAGATTTAGTCTAGGACTTTATCGATAACTGATGCTTGTGAAATGTGAGAATATTTATTCTCAAGGGCAAGGATCCATTGACCAAAATGTGGGTTTGTGTTTAACTTGTGTTTAACTTAACTCATCAATGATTTATCATTTTAAGTAAATTAACTACACTATGCTTTACAGAGCCTCAAGGATAAATATCATCTTTTGTCGGTCCCAAAGGAATTTTTTTCATTATACTTCATACAATAAGTTGTAACACAATTTCATAGATCAAATTAGATTTTAGAGTAGAATGTCAATCTGGTCCTCTAAAGATATAATAGCCACCAAATTAGTCCTCAAAGAAAATGGCCACCAAATAAGTCACTGAAAGTTAAAATGACCACCACTAGTGTAAATTTCAGTTCTTAAAAGATTCACATGGCCAACAAATAACTTCCTAGAAGGACCAATGTGGTGGCTATTTTAAACTGTTGGGACTTATTTGGTGGTCATTTTCTTTGGAGGTCTAACTTTGCAGTCATTCTATCTTTGGAGGATCAAAGTGATTTTTTACTCTAGATGTTATATTAATGTAGCACAAAAAAGTGTTTTACATTTTCTATGATGTATGGTCTGACTGCATTATGTGGCATTAGGAAATTGACAAAATTATAATTTCTACCCGAGTGCTCTTAGACTAAGAAAATGGCTGTTTAGCTTTGTCTGCTAAAACTCTGGTTGCCCACTTTTCCTGTTTGTGCTTCACTTGAATTGGCCTAACCTGCCATATGACTTAGTGGTCTTATGGAGCATGGGCTAGAACCAGTATTTTATGTATCGTCCTCATTGTATTGGGTTACTGGACATTACTTATATCGGAACGGTATCTGTACACACTTCTCATGCTGAACATTAGTTTTTGGGTACATTCTCCTGATGGACATTTGCAAATCCCTAGCAGAAATATTTCCATAAAATTCCCTTTGACATGTCTAATTTGTCCCATATGAAAATACAATTCTTCGCTCTATTGCTTAGTCAAATAAAAATATGGAAATAATTTATCTTCAGAAATGAATTGTATTATATTCACACCTCTCATTTGTGTTTTGTTAATAAGGATACTCTTTTATTTTCTTTTTGGAAAAGGGAACAGATTGACTCTGACAATTTGCATATTCTTTTACTTCATCTCCTTACTTCCAGTTGATGATTCAGATATGCTATAGTTTCCTCTCAGTTTATGTCAGCGCAGTAGAACTTACAAGAGATTGAATTTGGCATTGCAATTTATGCAGAGAATACAGTATGCAAAGACTAAATCAGATGTAATAGCAAAGGCTGATGGTACTTTTGTTCCCAGGGAAAGACGTAAGAGGCATGATGACAAAGGTAAGACATTTCCACTTCTCTTTTCTCGTGTAAGGATATTATATGGTAAAACCTGACATGCGAGAACAAAAAAGAACTAAATAAAGCTCAGTTCCTCTTTAAAACTGAAGCCTAAAGCACGGAATGACCACAAATTCCAACAAGTACAAGGCCCAAAACATTTCATGGAATTGTCTCCCTTTTTGAAAATAAAAGATTCTTTTTTTTGGTTGGGCAGGAACTTTTAGGGTTCAAATTGATTTGTTGCTTTGTAAATGATACTTGAAAGAAGGAAAAGTTGTAATAAACATGATAGTAATGCCAACCTGCCTTTAGGAAACTAAGACAATTTAGTTATTGAATATCATAAAGTTGCAACATTTTTTTATATATAGATCAGCAGTGGGCATGCTTATTATTTATTTTTGAACATCTAGGATGAACTTTTTTGCTGGAAAGGGTGTATAACATGGACAATATAATTGTGCATATCTTGTTAAATGCATTGCATAATCATTAAACAATTGCTTCTATTTGGGGAGAAGCCTATACAGAACTGAAATCATTACATTTTGTTGCAGGGAAAAAACGGAAGGACCAGCATGATGCTAATTTAGCTGGAATGGGCATAAATCCAGCGTATGCTGGTGCATATGGTGCAACACCTGCTGTAAGTTTCTTGTTCTGTTTTAGTTTATTTTTTGACAAAAATCATGTTAAATTCATATTAATTTTGCTGGTAGTCTGTCTCATTTGTATTTACCAACTTCAGAATTATTTTATCGTGTGGGAAATTAGCTTTTGGACTTATGCTACGACATAGTAGGTACAAGTAGAGCACATCCCATAAGAAAATTTCTCTAACATGAAAGTTTACTTTCTGATCTATTGCGTTTTTGCCATGAAAAATATTGTAATTTTCTGATAAAAGCCTTCAGAAGAAAGATGTATTCTAGCAGAAGGTAAGAAAAGGAGAGATTCTTTTCAACACTAAAAATTCAAATGAGATGAAGCACTCTCTGTTTCAAAGCAAATGATTCAAATATACAGAAGCATGAACAATTTTTTGTTTAATATTCTTTCTGATCACCATGTTTACTTGGTTTCCACATATGCTACATACTGTTTCTTATAATGCAGCTATCCCAGATACCCTATCCTGGTGGTGCGAAATCTATGGTACCCGAGGCTCCTGCTCCTCCAAATAATATTCTCTTTATCCAGAATCTTCCCAATGAAACAACACCAATGATGCTGCAAATGCTCTTTCTTCAATATCCTGGTTTCAAGGAAGTTAGAATGGTGGAAACAAAGCCCGGAATTGCGTTTGTCGAGTATGGAGATGAGATGCAATCCACGGTCGCAATGCAAGCGCTACAAAGTTTCAAGATAACCCCACAGAACCCTATGTTGATAACTTATGCCAAGAAATAGATAGCAGTTTTCTTCAACATGAGTTGAGAAGACCATGAATCATACATATCCTGAACATAGAGTTGTTAGTCTATATAATGCAATGCTGTATCTTCTTAAATGGTGTTTACTCTGAACAGCTTTGGTGCTTGTATGATTGTAGTTAAGAGTAATAACTTTTGTGTTCTTATAAAAAATTGTATTTCATAAATCATTAACTAGTTCAAGCTTATCCATTATAAAGTTGCTTCACTGTTTAAAAGACCCTTTTGATATGTGAAATGGATAAAGAAGTAAAGAACCCAAAAATACTTTGTATGGGTAAGAGATGTATTTAATGAAGCGAGCGAATTTTTACTTTTTCCTATCCAAAGTTTGCACATTTTTTTGTTTTAAAGTTGGCATTTGTCAATTAATGACCTCCCAATATAAAGAAAGTAGTATACTTGTTAGTCCTAAATAATGTGTCATTCAATGTATTGTGATTGATTGAATTTTTTTTATTTAAGTCAAAAAAATTAATAAGTCATTTTCTAATTAATTTTGATAAATGATACATACTTTGGGAAGAGATTCACTTACTTCATATCTTAGCTATTAATTTTAGGGAAATATCATTACTATAAACTTAATATGCCAACAATTGAACTTTAGTCTTATTAGGTAAGTCAACTACATAGGTAAAACAACACTACATGTTTTATCATGAAATATGTTTATTGACAAAATATTGATTTTTAAATCTTTCTTAATTATTTCGGCTATGATTTTTTTAGATCCCTCCGTATGTAGAAATTTGACTAACCTCTATTTGATATACTCTCTATATTGAGGTTTTTTATCGACCTTTTCACATAGATTCAAATCACTTAAAGATAGATTCTACCTTTTTTTTATTACAAAAGTTAATCAACTTTTTTCCTAATGCATTCATTCTTAATCGTATATTGTCTAAGGTGTTCATTCATCAAAAGTAATATTTTAATCTCTACTACTAGAGGTGTCAAAATGGGCTACCCGGACGAATTTGGGCTAAATCAGGTCGGGCTAAATCAGGCAAGGCTAAAAAGTCCAGATACAATTTATGCATATCAAATTGTAGCCCAAACCCGCCCTAAGCGGGTTGCGGGTTGTGGCGGGCCAGCCCGCATAATATTAAAAAAATTATTTAAATTTTAACTCATTTAATCTATTTAATATATATATATATATATATATATATATATAATTTGATATTAATATATAACATTTTTAACACACTTCCTATGCCCAATACAGTCAAACTTATAAATCTAATGTCTTGTTTTTGAGTTAAGAAGTGAAGTCCATATATATAATTTTTAACATAACTCATTTATTAAGTATCTCATTTTTATTGGACTCTCACACTATAACACAATATAATTTGGATTTCACTATAATATATAAACTTTTAGACACTATAAAAAATATTACCCAAATATTACCCACTTTGTATGTTATTTATCAACACTTTTATTATAAATTATTATATTAAATTTGGTTGTGTGAAGTTCTTTATTGAAAAAAATTATGTTGTCTTTTAGTTTTGTTGAAAAAATTATTTTCTTTATTATATTTTTGTTGTAGAAGTTAAATCTAATTACGTACACAATTAACAAAGGAAAAGTGAAATCTATATGATTTAATGTCTTCTAATTTGATTTGTTACATTATTTTTTATTGGGATTAAAAAGATATTATGCAAGATATGAAAAATAATATAATGTTTAACTTTATAACATTATTATAATTTATAAATATTTATAGTATACACATTACTCTATTTTTTATTCAAAATTCATATAATGTTTAACTTTATAACATTATTGTAAAATAATTGTTAACTAAAGCTTATTATCAAGCCGATGGTTCTAAAAAAGATTAAAAAATAAGGAAAAACAGGTAGCCCAAGCCCGCCCGGACCGAGCCCAGTTTTCATATAGCCCGGCCGGGCTAGGCTAAAAAGCTCGGATGCAATAAAAAATGTCTTAAATGATACCCAAGCCCTATACATTTTTGGGCTTGGCAGGCCGACCCAACCGGGCTAGCCCGTTTAGACACCTATATCTACTGTATTAAGTTTAGAGAATAGAGTATCTTCTGATACAAGAAGATAAGTTACCTCTTCCGACAATTAAAATTATGACGTATGTTATATTTAATCATTTCTATAAAAATAATTCTAAAAACAAAAAAATAGTGCACATAACATAGTTAAATGAGATAACTTATCTTTATAGCATGATGAGAAAATACTTTATTCTCTTAACTTGGGCAAAATTCAAGTTAAGTAAGGCCCATCCCAAACCCAAATACCCGATTCAATGAAGGAAAAAAAACTACCTAGTCCAAATCCCTCATTTCAGACACAGTGAAAAGGAACCCTATCACACTCAATTGCAGCGAAGTAAGCAATCTTCACCACCTGAACTCATCGATAACAATACTGCATCTGTTACTGTACTCACTCCTCAATTTCACTCTCTTTTCAATTATCCTATTATCAATTCTTTCAAATATTTTTTGTTATGTTTCTGAAACTTGTTTTTTATGGAGTTAGCCTTATATTATGCATTGAATTTAATTTAACTTTGGTTTAATTGTAGGAAAGATCGCTACTTTTCATTTCCCATCATAATCTTCGTGCCCATTATAACAATTCCATGATCTATGTTTGTTTTATTTTTCTTTTGTTATGTTTCATGTGGTTTTTCAACATTCTGTGTCTAAGATTATTGCCTTTGAGTAATGGAGCTATATAGGGTTAGGCTCTCTCTCTCAAGAAGCCACATTTTTTGCTTGAAAGTAGTTTGCTTATCACTGCACTATAGCATTGTGATTGTTTTAATTTTCAGCATATAGCTCGTAGTTACCGGATCATGTTGTTTACCTGTAGCACGTACAGAATTTACCATAATGGGTACCAGATAGTGGGTTCACTTTATAGAAAGTTTTGTTAAAATAATGAAAAAAGTGACTAACTGCATACCCAAGTGAACTTTGGATCCGCACTGGACCGGTAGCATGTGTTTGGTAACAATGATGTAGTTAATTATGCGGCAGGTGGTAAAATGTCAGGCTTCTTTGCAAGAGTTCTCCTTGCTGGGAAAGAAAAGTTCTGAAAAGGGTCTGGTTTTGGCAGAGATTTGAGTTGAGGAAATTCTTTTGCATGTGATTTACGAAAACTCCTGATTTTCTAGACTGAAACCCCTCGATATAGCTTGGAATTTTTCTGTTTTCTGCTTTGCTTCTTGGCTTTCTTAAAGGGGTTTGTTAATATAGTGTTACTTGGGAAGGTTGCTGTGTACCAAGGAAAAGTATAATAGTTGAAATAATATTTCATTAGTTAACAAGTACACTCTATCTTGTTTTCTGATAGTAGACCCTTTTATAAGCATTATAAGTCTTGTTTAATATGTTAGCAATCTAATTTGTTCACAATCAAATAACACTCTATACACAAATGTCTTGTTTGTTTGTGAAAATTGATTTTTCTTCCTTTTTCTTTTTTTATACCTGTTTTCAAAAGGTTGTTAACTAGTGGTCGCCCTCATCTCCCAAGATATGAACTCGGTCACTCAGCATTTATGGAGCTTAGTCAGAAAGTCAGGTCATGCCGTTGAACCCTTCATCAGTGGGAATCCTCAACTACCCCAGCTTCAGCAATACAGAGGCATACGAGTGAAGGTGTTAAATGGGAACTTGGAACAGGCTCTGGCGTTGATGCAGCGTAAGATGCAATCCAGTGGGATCGAGAGGATGATAAAGCAGGAACAGAGATTCCATATCAAGAACTCTGAGAAACGTGTCTTAGCCCGAAAGAACTTAGAGCGGAGGCTTCGATCTGAGGACCTTGCTAGGAAACTTAAGGCCATTATGATAAAGAAAGTCAGGTAAGCAAGAACGATCAAAATGTCGAATTTTCTTACTTTTGAAGATAGCAAAATATGCACTTTGACCTTGCCTCACTTTTTTACATTAACGGTTTAAATACATTTTGTTAGTTAACTTAAATTCCCTGAAATATAGTGCAATGTTGTAAATGATTGTAAACAAAAATATTATGATTTATTCAACTGCAAATGATATCCTTCCCATAATTTTGTCACTATGCCTTAGTACATTGTAGGAAATTCTGACAGAAAATAGGATTAAGATAACAAATATATGCTCTTCTTGTAGTTTTATCCTCTCTATCTACGCTGCAATCTCTATGCAAAGCAATGTGATTTTTAGCTGAACTGAGAAGTATTTTTTGCCTGGAATTTCATCTAAAATTTTGACATAAATTGATCCGGAAGATAATTTTTGTTGTTGCTCTGTTCATTATTTATTTGGAAGTAAATGGGAAGGTAACCCTAGATAGTGTAAACATTAGATTCTTAGAAGACTTCGGTGAAAATTTTAAGCTGTTGTATGTTTGGATACAGTTATGAAAAGCATAATTGATTATGTTCAGAAGCAACTAATTCCTGCTTTTAAAAAAAGACTGAAAACTTTGTCAAAATCTTATCCAAACAGATGTAGTGTTCATGTCTCAGAATTTCCATTTCTAAATTAAAATGCATTTTCTTCTAAAATACAAGGTATAGAGATTTTACTATCATCCTTCAATGTTATTCTTGAGTTTGTTTTGTGCATTCGTTCTATTTGTATGTGTCGTTGTTTTCTTGTCTTCTACCTTTGTATTCTTCGTTTTTCATGAACCTTCGTATCAGAAGAATGTTAGCCTACCTGTAGTAGGGTACGGTATTTTATCCCTAAATGCATAACTAGTCTGTCCATTTTGTGATAACTTCATCCCCTTTTAATGTTTTTACTCCCTTGGTCTTTATTAATATGGTTGTATTTTGGTTCTATTTGTACTGATACATTCCATTGCAATATTTCAGGGGTCTTTGAGATTTTTGCACTCTTATTACTGAAGACATTATTGGTGTAAGTTACACATATTTTGAAGGCCCTTCAATTGGAACAATGTTTTAAGTTACATACATGGTCATGTGGACATTGAGAGCCATGATTTTGGGTATCATATGCATCTTTACAATCTAATTAACAAGAATAAAGTGGATATTTTATGACAAGGTATGTTAGTGATGATTTTATTCGGTCAAGTCCTTCATGGTGAATTTTATGTTGAGTTTCCTATCCTGTGATGGAAACAATTGTGATTTTGAGCAGAAATTGTATACATTAAAAAGTAATATTTGTTGGAATGTTCATAACAATTAACATTTCATGAGATTGAGCCTAATGTCACTTGCTATAAGACCTTACACTGAATATTCATAGAAAATATATTATAAGAGAAGCCTAAGAAAGGGTTGATTATGAACTTGACCTTTTTGGTTATAACAATGTTAGATTTTTGTTGTTGATGCAAACAAAGTTAGATATGGGTTTTCTTCCTCACATTATTATATATACATTGTCATAATCTCATCACCATTGTTTCTTCTCCATTTATCCTTCCATAAACTCCTAATTTCATTACTATCATGTTGTCTTCTTTGAGATCAGAATGATTGAAGGAACCTAATCCAAAAGCTAATCTAGCTATTGAACAAAGTCATGCTCTTAGATTTGAAATTTGGAACTTTTTCATGTGGCAAACCAGGTTTCACCCCCTTAATTAATACTTTATATAATTAATGACAGTTTGTTGAACATACAACCTTATAAGTTTTTAGCTATGTTATATATACCCTACAATTTAAATTTAAGTTTGTTGAACATACAACCTTGTAAAGGTTTTTTACACCGTCACTATATCTTCCACCATTAATTTTTAGTTATTAGTGACTTTTAAATAAAAGTATTGCAAATGAATGATGGATAATACATTGATGATGTTTAAATCTTTACATTGTCAGTGCATACATTTTACACTCTTTGTTAATATGTTAAAGTATTCATGCTTTTTCATCACTCTTATATTTATTGAGTGATAACTAGTACAATTATTGTGCTTCTGACTTATAACTTATAGTATCATGTTTCAGTTCAGGATCTCATGCTTCTAAGAAGGAAATAGTAACTAGAAAATATTTGTAGAGGAGAAAGGACTATGTTAGTGTCATTTTTAAATAAACTTTCCAAATTCAAACCTAAAAATTTGGAACTTTAAAACTTTTAAAATCTAAACTGTTATGATGAAGGACTATATTATTTCCAAATTAATTTTTTTTTTCTCTTAAATTCTTAGTTTCTGCCATTGTTGTCAACAATCCTTTACTAACCAACTGTCTCATGATACCCTTCATGGCTACATGAGAGGGTGATTGAGGTGATAGTTATCAATAATAAGAATGGTGATAATAGTGGTGATGGTAATGATAACAATGACAATTGAGATATGGCGGTTGAAAACTCACAATCACTCCAATAGGTGGTTATAGTCTAGTTCAAATTCATAACAAGAAATGTCTTAAATTAAAGTGAGACATGTCATTTAAGCCTTTTTTTATTTATATTTTGCCAGATTATTTATGAGCATCTTAAATAATCTTTGTCTAGATTGAACTAATAATATTTGAGACATAATATAGCTAGGCAATCGCAATCCTACAAGGCAAGTGAGATAAAACAACTCGAAATTTTCTCTAAACATTGGATAGAGAAGTTTTTTTTTCTAATGATAAAAATATTATTTTATTATATATAAAATGGTATAAGTGTTACACCATGTTGTTTTTTCTTTCAGCTAGATAATCACAAATAACTAGGACTTCCTCATAAGAAATACTCCCGGCATTTATTATTGGCACTATACCATTAACTCGAATGGATAAGTATGACAAATTTGATATTAAAGTTGTTGCTTGAACATGCAACAATCAATTGTGGCTTTAAATTCGTAGTTGACTGCCATCTTATTTATTATTTAATTATATTAACTAGAGTATAGCATAAAGAAGATAATTAGAGGGCATATCATATAAAATCTCAAACTACTAAGATGAATTATTAGTAAAGTCAGAAACATTAGTAAATTAACTTAATATTTTTTATATTATCAATGATATTCTCTTGTTTTTTGAGTAAAGAACTATCTTTGTAGGATACGTGGTTGTCCCTCCCAACCAACGTATTACTCCAGAGATTGAATCATTAATCTTAGGGATACAGTGAAATTTTATATCACTAGACCAACGCTTTGTTAATTCAAGTAACATGTAGTTTGTTTATAGTTTTTATTGTACAAAACATCAATCCTTAATCTTGACTACTAAAGAATTGTAAATCATGTATATCTGCCACCATACATGACACCTTTTGAATCGTGACATATGCTATATTATGGATAAGGTTTTGGGAATCAAGGGTAGAATTTTGGGATTCAAATCTAAATTTCCTAATTTAATGTGGTGGCATAGGTTGTACCTTCCTCATTAATGTGATTCTATAGGGTAGACCACTTACTATTCTTTCCACTTTTTTTGTTAGCAAACTGAATTAAGCAGCAAACACAAACTTATTGTGTGTTAGTTTTCATATGACTTTGCTTTTAGGAGTAGAGTAAGTATCATCTCAAGATGATAAATACTACAAGCACAAAGAAAACAAATAACATTTTTGTTAAGCTGAAAACTCATATTAACACAGAAACAAAAGTAAAAGTCCTTAAATGCTTTATTATGCAGAATTGACATAGTTAAATAGCCATAAGAAGAAGAATGGATCTTCTATATAAAATACTAGTAGGAGAATATTTATAACAAAGACTTATTCAGGCCTAACAATGCCTATTCTAAACTGAATGCAGTAGCAATCATTTTAACCTTTCACACACTCCTAACTTGTCACATAGCTTTGTAAAAGCTTCTATCCTTAAAGGCTTGATCATGATGTCTGCAATTTGGTCTTCAGTGAACAAGCTTAGCAACTCCTTCCTTTGTAAGATCTCTTAGAAAATGAAACTTTTATGTCAATGTGTTTGCTTTGGCCATGAAGTATAAGATTCTTTGACAATTTGATTGTTGAATTGTTATCACACATGATTGTAGTGCATATTGGCTGCTCCGGCCCGAATTTCTCCAAGATTCTTCTCATCTAAATACACTGACATGAACATAAGGCTCCTACAATTAGGGATGACAATAAAAACCGAACCTGTGGTTTTTACCTGAGTTCAGTTTTTGGGTTCAGGTTTAATACAAGTGATACCCTACCCTGAACCCACTCTTATTGATATGCGTGAAATTATTAAGGAGTGTTGAGTTGCAAATTGAATACAACAACCACATTGACTCCTCTGCACTTCATATTAAGGAGTGGAAGAATAAGGATTGTGTGCCACAATTACAAATTGCAAAATGAATAACGACAGTAGGTGTGGTTTTGTGCAGAATTAAAGAATAACACAACCGGAAGTACAACCAATATAATATAGGTGAGTTTTGTGCTTAACAAAATCAAGTGTGGCTTTGTGTACCGTGCCTTTCTAATTTTAGTGTACTGCTTAATTATTGAATTTTACTGTACTGAAAAGTTAGAAATTTTATTTGAATTGCCACATAATCCTCATTGCATTTTTGGGTTACTTTAGGATTGGGTAAGTACAAGCCCAACCCCGACCCTCCCCGTTACGATTCCTAGTTGTAATGAATTCAACTTTTGTTGTGGATATTGTCACAACATGTTTCTTGGATGCCCATGATACAACTTTATCATTCAAAAAACATACATACCCACTTGTGTTCCTTCTATTATCAATCAACTCTTCAACCATTCCCTTGTTGTAGAATAAACCAAATGATATGGTACTCTTCAGATAACGTAGCACTCATTTTACGGCCTCCATATGTTGCTCTGTAGGGTCTGCCATATACATGCTAAGTAGGGATGCGATATACATTAAATCTAGCCTTGTAGCTGTGATATACATCAGACTCTCAATCAGATGCTTGTACAACATTGCATCCACTTTAGCTCATTCACCTTCCTTCGAAATTTTTGATCCCGACACCATTGTATTTTTTTACTGCATTGTCGTTGTGCAGATTAAACCTCTTCAAAAGTTCCCCAACATACTTCTTTTGATTAATAAAAATCCCTTTAGCTCCTTGCATGACTTCGAACTTGAGAAAGTACTTCATTCTTCCCAAGTCAATCATGTCGAACTCCTCTTTCATAGACGATTGAATTTTGCAAGCATAATATTATCATTTCTACTAAATATTAAATCGTCTACATGTAAAGAGACAATGAAATTTTGTTACCTTCTCCCGTTTTGACAAACAACGTATGCTCATATTCACAATTCAAATATCCTCCCTTATAGAAGTATGTCTCAATTCTTCTATACCATGCATGTGGCGCCTGCTTTAATATGTATAAAGCCTTGCCGAGTTTATATACTTTATTCTCCTCTCCCTTTCGAATGTACCCCTATGGTTGCTCAACATAGACATATTCACATAACTCACAATGTAAAATGCACTTTTTATAATGAGCTGATAAACCCAACATCCTTTATGTGCAACCAAGGCTAGAGGCATGCATACTATATCCCATCTTGCCACTGGTGTGAGTACTACATTGCAGTCCACTCCTTGTTGTTGCGCATAGCCCTTAGCTACAAGTCGAGCTTTATTCTGGTATACTTCACCTCTTTCATTTAATTTCTTCTTGTATGCTAACTCGATGCCAATTTTCATTGCTCCTGTAGGTAAATATGTAAGACACCATATTTTATTTCTTTCTATTGCTTCCATTCAGATTCAATTGCTTTCCTCCATTTTTCATCTCCCTCAACCTCTTCGAATGTGGTTGGATCCTCAAGACTAGCAATCATGACCAGATTGTTGGTTTCTTCTTCTTCTTCTGAGAGTCCCTCCTCAGTTGTGTAGTCGTGTAAATAAGAGGGTGGTTTTTGAACCTTGATGTTTCTTTCTCGTTCATCATCAACATCTCTTGGTGATCTGCTGCACTTTGCTCTAGATCAGTTGCATCGGGCTCTTTATCACTTCATTCCCACATTAGCTGCTCATCACTTGTCTCTCCGATTTCTTTCTCCCAAACCCAACCTCTTTCTTACTCAAATACAACAATCACAACTTGTCACTTCTATTTGCATAACTGGATTAAATATTCGATATGCTTTCGACTCGTTACTTACTTCAATTAATACATAAGTAACACTCTTGTATTAATTCTCTTCCCATGTCAGTCCGCAAGCGACCCAATATTTCTCCAGCCTCTCTCTCGACTTGACTCTTGAACTTCTTGAATAAATTGAAGGTGTCAGATTTGTTTGATAAGAAATAGATCCATTCCTTTCTACTATAGTTGGCAATGAAGGTAAGTATGTATTTCTTATCACTATTTGAGGCAGGGGTTATTGGACCATATAAGTCTGAAGTACTAGCTTAACCTTCTTGATGCACACCATAAACTCCTCTTTGAGATGGTCTCTTGATATTATTTCCTAATTATAAAATTGGTGCATGTTGCTGTTGTTGTGCCTTTTAAAATTGGCATCCATCTCACCATATTCTTATATTTCAAGGTTCTTAAACCTGTATAGCTCAAGTGCCCTTACCTTCGATACCAAACTTTAAAGTCATCTTTTATCGAAGTTTAGGCACTTTGACTTTCCAATTGATGCTTCTGATTTGTTTTCAATTAACATGAACATTCAATTTGTTGTCATCTATGTTTGCATTATCAAACCCTACTTTGGATAAACAACTTGCAGATTCGATGTTGTATTAGGATAGTAACTCCTATTTCTTGGAGTTGTCATATACTGAGTAAATTACTTCTCAAATCAAGCACAAAATAGACATCAATGATAGTATGAGTAAAAATCACTTTCATATGAGAGTTATTACCTAGCTTCACAAAGTGACGAAAATATTCATAAAAATTTGTGAACCATAGCTTGCTCTCACATATATGGTTGATGCACCACGAATCTAAAAACCATACTTCTTCCTTCTTCACATTGTTTTTCTCTACAAACGCCATGAGCAACATCACATCCTCCTCATCTATCTCAACATAGTTAGCCTTTCGATCCCCTTCTAGACATTTGTATTGAAAATGTCCGAGTTGATGACATTTAAAACACTCAATTATCATTTTGTTCAGTGGCCTTCCTCTACCTCTCCCTCTTCCTCGACGCCGCATTCATCCACTTCTGCTTCCACGATCTTCACGAGTAACCTTCAACATGTGCTCTTCTCCACCATTAACAATTTTTTAAACTTCTACTCGTGGACCAGCAATGAGCTTTGTAGAGCATCAACTTAGAGAATTTCAATAGTTTTAGACTCCTCAATTGAACATACAACGTAACTTAAGTTCTTAGTTAAGGTGCATAGAATTTTCTCCACGATCTTGACCTTTGGCATGTCTTCTCCATAGTTCCTCATGTCATTAGCCACTATCATTACTCTTGTAAAATATATTGAGACAAATTATCCACTCTTCATGTCAAGCAATCCAATGTTCCTTCGTGAAGTCTACACTCGGGCACGTTGCGCTCAAGTTTCCTTGATATTTGATCTATGGATGTCTCCTTTAGAGTAATTGTCTTGAGAATGGTCTTGTCGATTGAGGGAAAGAGATAATTCTTTGCTTTCAGATCCTTCAATCTTGCTTCATCAAAGGTCTTTCTTTGTGCATCAGAGAATTTCTTTACTTGCTGGTTCGACGAACTCAATGCGCACCACACTCTATTATTCTTTTGATCTCAAAAGATTCTCCATGATCATGCTCTACTGATCATAGTCTCCTTCAAATTTAGAAATGCACGACTAAGCAAAATTGCTTGGTTCTGTCATCTCGCTTGATAACTTTCCTGATTCACTTGTGTTTACTTTTGCAATTTTACTCAGTTTCTCTCCCTCATTCACTCGTGTTTCCCTCACCCCAGATCAGTCTTCTTTGAAAGCTCTAATACTGGATTTGTTAAGCTGGAAACTGATATTAACACACAAACAAAAGTGAAAGTCCTTCAATGCTTTATTGTGCAAAAATGGCTTACTAGTAGTTAGTTATTGAAAATAAAAACAAACCATAAAAGTTGAACAACTAATAGACTCCTAAAACTTAGGAGAGCATTTATAACTTAAAGACTTAATCAGGTCCAACAATTTTATGATACTTTTATCTTTTTATATACAATGAAATAATACTTTTAATATTAAAAATAAAAGGAGAAAGAAAAACTCCTCTTTCCATTTCCATGTTCCTAAATGGTTTCCGGATTTTCATGTGCATTTTACGTGAATGGCTCATAAGTGCCCTGCAATTTTTGCAAATGAAATAAATATGTCACCCACTATAACATTTCTAATAAGAGTAATGATACTCCTATATAAAGTGACATATATTATTTATAAATTAATGATTAATAAATAAAATAATATATCATATATTTTTTTGGGAATAAAGATCTATCATACAACAATATTTCTCCTCTATTATAGTGGTCCTTGAATTGCTCAAATAACCTTATGTTGTTACTGTTGCTTGCAACAATTCTAAATGACGCGAAATAATACTGAGTCGCGACTAGGAATCGATCTCGAATATACCCACCATAATATGTCTACCAGTGTCAATTCTCGAAATTCCCACAATATGGCTACCCATTCCAATTCTTATCCCATAAACTGACCATCAATGTCAGTTATCGAAATTCTCACAATATGGCTGCATGTGACCATTCTTAGTGCCATAGAAAGAAAGGGGAGAAGTTTGCCAGAAATCGGCTGGGAAATATGAAGGATAACAAAAAAATTGAATGAAAGTGCATTCAACTTTGGGTGAGTTATAACGAGGGAAGGAGACATCTATTTATAACATATGGTTTTTTCCAAGTTCCTCCACCATCCAATATGAGACTTGGAAGTTGTTTTTTCAAAACTCTTCTACGTGGGACTGGAGAGTTTTTTAGATTTCACATTCAAAAGTTTCCACTAATGGCTTTCAACAAACCAAGTTCCAATAATTCCTCACTTGAAATTAAAAAACGAATTTCCAAGAATTTTCGTAGTCTCAATAAGATTGTGCATAAACAAATGTGTCATGCAACTTGAACCTTTGCATAGTGAATAAGATTTATATTTTACTAGAGTGACTCGTAGTCGTGAACTCCATCTATAGAATCAAACCACACACAACTTTTTTCAAAATTGTTGGAACTTGGTTTGTTCGAAGCCATTAGTAAGAACTTTTGGGTGTGAAATCTAAAAACTTCAAAGTCCCACATAGAAGAATTGAAAAACCATATGTTATAAACATAGGTCTCCTCCCCTTATTATATCTCGTTCCAAGTTGAATGTGCTTTCACTCAATTTTTTCTTTCTCCCTCATATTTTCTAGCCGATGCATTTCGGTCAAACTTCTCCCCCTTTCTTTCTGTGACACTAAGAATTGGTACATGCAGCCATATTGTGGGAATTTCGAGAACTAATATTGGTAGTTAGTATTGAGGGAAAAATTGGCACAGATAGTCATATTGTGGACATTTTGAGAACTAACACTGATATTCAGATTTTGGGAAAAGAATTAGCATGGGTAGCCATATTGTGGGCATTTTGAGAATTGACACTGATAGCCATAATGTGGTGGGTATATTCGAGATCGGCTCTTACAGTGCAATAAGAAATTGATAGAAGAGATTTGAGCTGTTTTATGCTGGAGACAACGTGGTTGATAGCCTGTATGCACATTTTGGGCAGTGTAACGAAACGTCTTAAAAAGAGCGACCTGATCGTGATTATTTTGTATCATTTAGAATTGTTGCAAGCAACGGTAACAACATCTTATCACTAACAAAAATTGTCTATTTCTTGCACTGATGAAATGATGCACGATAAATTATTGATACAAGAGAGTAGTTTAATATCCACGTATCTCTACTATAAAAGTTTTACACCACCTATTACTCCCTTTTCATGTATATACTTTATTTAAAAATCAATAATAATTAGAGAAAAATGTAGAATACTAATAATGTATGAGTTTTATACATTGCCATTATATCATTTATCAGTAACATTGAATCACCATAGACTCTTCAAAAAAGTAATCCAAATAAATGATAGATGGTATAGTGAATATATAATTTTTACACTAACAATATATAAATATTAGACTCTAATAATTAATACATGAATGATGCAAATATGCTGAAAATGTAAAAAGATTCTTACACAATCAATACATATATATTATATACCTCCCTTTAGTTTTTTGTACTACCAATGATATCATTTATCTTTTGGGTAAGGTACTAATCATTTTCAGGGTGCATGACTGCTTATTCCATCAAGTGTCGCTTACAGGAATCAATCCATTGACTTTTTGGTCTTTCTAGAGATCTAACAGAACCTTATACTATTAGACGATACCTCCCTTTAATTTTTTTTACAAGTAAAATTGTATTAATATAAGGTATCAATGGTACAATGTTTATAAGAGAGCATTATTAGTCACATGATTACAAGAAGAATTTAGGAGCATTAAGAAAGTAAGCATTGCCATGTGTTCGAAATCCATTCATAGTATGACATAACTGTGTGATCAGTTTTTCCTCTAATCCAAAGCTATGATTTCACCTTCGTAGTCTCCACAATTTGTTAGGAAATGATCTTGTTAGAGTTGAATATGACGTCGTTCCTTGCCAACCAGATTGACCATATCATTGATAGTCATATGATGCTCCAGAATTTGTTGTTTTTTTGTTAGTAGAGAGGCCCATATGCATTGTGAAGTAACTTCTAGTATCCTTTGGAAGAGTGATATCAAACCCCAACTAGTTGTAAATCATCTTCCAAAGATGGTAAATGATCCCGCATCCCGAGAATAAGTGCTGAGAAGTTTCTGGTTCTTTGTCACATAACTTGCACGTGATTTCTCCTTGTAGTTATGAAATTCATATCCTAAGTAAATCTTGCATGGTAGGTACTCTATCTTGGAAAATTCTCTAAGAAAAAGTGATGTCCTTCAAGGGTGCTTTGGACTCCCACAAAAGTTTGGATAAGTTGTGATGTTGTGTCTGATCATTCGCCTTACTAAGGAAAATCTGGTATGCTGATTTGACCATGTATTGGTTTGACTTGTCGTGAATCCACTCTCAGCTATCTTCTGTTCCTTGCCTAAGAGTAATGTGTTGTAAGTCATGCATGAGATTATTAGTTAGTTCAGATTCCCAAATAAAAGGATGTCATCTCCATGATAAGGACCATTCCCAATTTTCGTTCGACCAATGACCTAAGTCGTTGATGGATGATTCCCTATCCAATGGTAGGTTATAAAGCCTCTTGTATTTGACCTCAAGAGTGTCAAAATATAACCATTAATCATGTCAAAAACTAGTGGTTTTCCCGTCCCAACTTTCCTTCAAATACATTTTTGTAATCAGTTATTGTCATCAATTGTCTTCGAGTATAGTCTACCCATGTCTCGAATCCATAATGAATTTTTCTTATTATTAGCAATGGTTTCAGTCCCATGTCTTCCATACAAAGACTCTATAATTCGATACCATAGGTTGTTCTCTCGTGTAGCATTCTCCATCCCCATTTGCCCACTAATTAGCTCTTACTAAAGTTAACCTACAACCCTTTAGTTTAACCAAACCAAACAACTTCTCCCCCTTTTATTGAATTCCATACTTTCATTAAATTCCATACCTTTATTAAAACACATACCTTCACTAAATCGCGTACCTTCCTATCTTCCCTCAGTTGAATTAAAGTTGCCTTAAGCCTCTCTTTGGTAGAGGAGAGTCAGAGTGGAGAGAAAATGGTGAGAGATAGATTGAAGAGAAAATGCAAATTTCTCTTGTTTGGTTTACAAGAGAGAAAGAGATGAGAGACAAAAAAGTATGTGGGTCCCACATAAAAAAATTTCTCTCCTCCTTTGGTTAGAAAGTGGGAGGAGATGAAATTTTTGCATGCAATGACATAAATGTCCTTCAACTTTTTCTCTAGTTTTTAGTTTTAAATATTATCAGGGACATTTTTGTCATTTAATCATAACATCATCTCTCTTCTCATTTTCTATTCAACCAAACAAAAGAGAAAGAGAATAAAATATATCTTTCTATTCATTTTCTCTCATTCTTCTCTTATACCAAACATCGCTAAAATTTACTCTATTTCTCCTCTTTCTCTTTCTCACCTCTTCCTTTCTCACTTCTTTCTCTCTTCTTATTTTCTCTTGTACAACCAAATAAAACCTAAATATAGAGATCAATTTGATTTCATGTCTATAACATAATTTCTTTTATAGGAATTCTTGCTCAACCATGTTAATGCTATAAAGATTAATCTCTCCTTTATTGAAGTCGTACTATGGACCAAAATTTATAGGAACCAACCAAACTTCCACATCTTTTTTTGTATAACTACAACACCCTAATTAATTTCTTCAAAATGTGAATTTCCTCTTAACTAGTGTCATGTCGTTTATAAGAATCAAACTTTTTATCTAATGTATTATATGAAGATTTAATAGAATCTTAAATTATTAAATTAACATTTCTTTCTTTCAAGAGCTTGCACATTAATTTAATATATTTGGAAAAAATTGTTTTCCCATGTAAGAAATAAAAAAGGAACAAAAGTAGCCAAGAAACCAATCATAAGGTTTTCATCACTTCCTATCCATCTCAAACATTTACAAACCACACAAAATCATTTCCATCAAAGAAACTAAACCCAAAACAGAAATGCTCCATTCTCTTCATCTCCCAACTCTATCTTATTACCCCTTTTCTTCACACTCTTCTTCTCGTTACATCAAATTCCAAACAACTTACCGTGATAACGTCCGTTACCTCAAAACCCTCACAATAATCGATCCCAAAACCAAACCCGACAACCTCCCTCTCCCTGACGCCGTCAACCACGTCATCACCACCGTTAACTTCTTCAAATCAAAATCCTTCACTGAACAAGATTTTCCTCGTCTTCAATCTCTTTGTCCTCAATTATTCTCTAACTTTGTAGACCCCACTCACATTTCTCCAACCTTCGATTTTCTTAACGTTGATGTCTTAGCAAGTGTGGAACAGTCACGCGCTCTTGTTATGCTTTGTCCTAAACTACTTTTATCTGACGTGGAATTGTGTCTCAAACCTACGCTTCAGTTTTTAAAACAAGTTGGGGTGGAGAATCTGAACGTGCCTACTAATCAAAATGCGCATTTGTTAAACACGCGCGTTGAGAAGATGCGACCCAAGATGAGGTTCCTTCAGGTATATAATCACTTTTAATTAATCTCACATTAATCGATTAATTTTAGTAACTAATGTCAGGGGTATTTATAATTGGAGACTAACATTCTAACAATTGTATACTCCTCTAAAATGTGTCACACCAGCAACTTTATCTTATTAATGAATAAAAGGATATTTATATATTGATACCATAAGAGATTTTTACACCAACAATGAACTGGTGTAAGATCTCGCCAGATATTCAGATTATCAAAATGTAAAATGTACAAATTTTGGGAGCTACATTTGTTAGAAAGAAAAATCACGCACTCCAAAATTGATTAGTTTATTACCTGTAAGGTGAGAGGATACTCTTAATAGTACAAAAAATAAGAGCTTTTTACATCATTAGTCATTCATGTGTTGATTAAATAAAAGTAATATAAATGGGAAGTGGATGAGATAATTATGTGTAAAAGCTTATAAATAATAAATAAATATTAATTTTTTAAAATAAGAATGGATATACACTTTGGTCCTTGATTCTCTAAAAAGTAAAAAACCAAATTAGTACATATTGAGAGTAGTCTTGTCAAAATTTAAAAAATAATAAAAATAATTAATTTAACTCAAATTTGATATTTCTAATTAAAATATTTTAATTTTCAAATTTTCATACACATACAAGTTTTGAAGAATTAAAACGAGTCTTTCAAAAAAATAATATCTTGTGAAAATATTTAATTATAGTATCATCTATATCCGCAGGAAAGAGGATTTTCATACGCGGAAGCAGCAAATGCTTGTAAGAGGTTGCCTGCAATTTTAGGGTATGGTGTGGAGAGTAACTTGGAGCCCAAGTTTGAATACCTAGTAAATGAGATGCAAAGAGATTTAGTAGAGTTGAAGAAGTTTCCACAATATTTTGGGTTTAGTTTGGAGAAGAGAATTGTGCCAAGGCATTTGCATTTAAAGGAAAGGGGTGTGAGGATCCCTTTGAATAGAATGTTGATGTGGGGTGATGATAAGTTCTATGCCAAGTGGAAGTGAAATTGAATGATGCACTAAAATGTTCTATCCTAATTCTCATGTATGAAATGTTATTTCCCATAAATAACAATTTCAACAACTTCAAAAACATTGACGTTTTGAATAATTGTTAACATTTGTGGCCAATATGGATATAAATGTAGTAGATATACAATTTTAGGGACTCCCAAAATCTTGACATGTCAATGTCTATAACAGTCACTAAATTAGATAAATTGAAAATTTTGCTTATTCTTTTTCCATCTAAAATATTCATATTCTTATTGTCATAGTAGTATAGGCATATAACTATTTGCTCAGAATTTGTAACTAGTAATGTACTTGTAGTTTGCGAATAAAATAGGGTAATAGACATGTAATTATCAATTATGGCTTGGTTTTTTTTGTTAACATTGATATTTATATTGTGCACATATCCTAGCTTAAGTAGTGACCAGACACAGCCTCACCTCATTTAAAATACATTTTTAAGAGTTTAAAATCTTCCACCATATATTAGTATTACTTTTGTTTGAAGATTAATGATAATTAACAAATCAATAGTGAATGATTTGCTGACAATGTAAAAAATACTTACACGGTCAGTGTATATATTAAATTTTTTTTTAATTTTGAAATTACCAAAACATCTAGCTTCATGATAAGTCATAACTTGAAGAGTATATGTCCATCAATAAAAAAGTTTTGTATGGTGTTTTACTAATAAATTTTTTTCTCCTTATTCCATAATTAATGAAAGTATAATTAAATCATCGATATCATCATGTAAGTCACTTGATTAGTTGATTATGCACTAGAACTTGTTGACATGATTGTCTACTCAAATAAATAGTTAATTTACTAGTGTAAAAAATAGAAAACATTTAAAATAAATTAAATCATGAAAAGCCAATACAATACTTAAATAACATAAATTCAGGTTTTTATTTTAAAAAGCAGAAAATTCATAACTAAAACAGGAGGTGCTCTAGAAATATTTCAAGAAGGATACATAAGAAGAATGAAACATAAAGTCACCATTTAACTAAAATGCCTAAATATTACTCTAGATATATTCTCCATTACCTTTTCTGCAAACATCACTACATTGTAATTTTTTGAAGAATATCCTCTATGGAGTCAAGAAATTCCATATATTTTTCTATAGAGTAAGAATGAGACATTGAACTAATAGATTTAGCGATTGATTCTTTATATTGTTCAACATTGATTATCCATCAATACTAATAGTAACACAAACAATATCCACACCTTGTGAAAGAAAAACTTCTTCTATTTCTTTGTGTTCATCTTATGATGGTTCCCGAGTAAAGGTTTGAATTAATTCCTAGTTGTAGTGCTAAAACTGAATACCTTGCTAACAACTTCATAGTCATATTTAAATTCACGCTTCTTAAATTGTTTGTAGGACCTTTCTTTTTAGAAAGTGTAATTCAAAAACTTTAATCCTATACAAATAAAAAATTATAAAAACGTCAGAATGATAATAATACTTTTTAAACGTCAGAATTATAATTATATATATCAACTCTTTAATATCTTATTATTATAACTTCCATCTTGATATGATACCTGTGGACCATGTTTTTATTTTAATAAATGTACGTTATAGATTAAGACTTTTATAATTAAAAATTATATATAATGATATAACGAGATAGGGTTGTAGTTAGAAAAAAATTAGAAATATATCTTATTCGTATGGTATGTGGTGTAAATCTAAAATATAAGTTTTTACTAATGTTAAAATAAGTATAACAAAATTACACCACCTACGTATTAATTCCCTTTATTAATACTAATGCATCTTCATGCATTTTGTGTCTGCTCACCAGCATTCTTATTTTTAAGTATTAAATATTTAATTTTTATATATTTTATTTTAGAGAATTATACATGATATCATAATTTTGGTTAAATATTTAATTATTCATGATATCATAATTTTGTTTAAATATTTAATTATACATGATATCATAATTTTGACTATGGTTTGTGATTGAGCATAGAGTCTCTATATCATATCTATTATTTATATAAGAAAAGAAAGGACTATTGAAATTATTATCTATATAAGAAAAGAAAGGACTATTGAAATTACAAAATTAGATACTCTACATTTGTGACAAGTGTACAAAGTAAAGGACATTTTTCTCAATATGAAGGGTCGCTAAATTACTAAAATGACATTTTACATTTGCAGTAAATATAATTTCTACAGTATATACAATTTCTGTATATATAATGTAAATTTCACATATTCTTTTCAACATCTTTTATCTTCAACACCTTGCTACCAATCATAGGTATGATTTTGTATTCTTTTAATTTTTGTCTTTATTGGTAGATATACTCTATACCATTTCTCACTTCGCTATACCATTTCTCACTTCGCTATACCATTTCTCACTTTTTCAATTTGACTTCACCAAATTTATCATCTTCAACTCTCAAACCAACTGACAGATATAATTTTATTTTTATACTCTTTCAATTTTTTCTTCATTTGTGGTAGATATAATTTCTTTATCATATAAATTTCACATATCTTATTCAGCAAACGTATCATCCTCATCTCGAACCAAATCACAAGTATGATTTTCTACTCTTTTAATTATTATCTTTGTTGGTAGATAATCATATAAATTTCACATATATATATGTTATACTATTTCTCACTTTTTCGAATTGTGTTCACCAAATTTACCATCTTCAAATCTCAAACCAAAATCATAGGTATGATTTTATATTTATTCTCTTTCAATTTTTTCTTCATTTGTGGTGGATATAATTTCTTCATCATATAAATTTCACATATTTTATTCAACAAATTTATCATCTTCAACTCTCAAACTCACTCACATGTATGATTTTCTATTCTTTTAATTACTGTCTTTGTTGGTAGATAAATATATAAATTTCACATTTATATACTTTATACTATTTCTCACTTTTTTGAATTGTGTTCACCAAATTTACCATATTCAAATCTCAAACCAAATCAAGGTATGATTTTATTTTTATTCTACTTTCAATTTTTTCTTCATTTGTGGTTGATATAATTTCTTCCTCATATAAATTTCACATATTTTATTCAACAAATCTATCATCTTCAACTCTCAAACGCACACATATGTATGTTTTTATGTTCTTTTAATTATTGTCTTTGTTGGTAGATAATCATACAAATTTCACACATATATATTTTATATAATTTTTTCAATATATAAATTTCACCTATTTTAGTCAACAAGTCATCTCAACTCTCAAACTCACTAACATTAATAATTTTCAATTCTTTTTGTAACACCGCAAATTTTACGATTTTGAATTATAAGATTTTATTACTATTGTTATTAATTATATTTTCGAAAATGAATTTCTGGGAATTTTCGGTAAAGAATTAGACGAAACTCTAGTTGAGTTTTAGTCTTGTAATTCTATTTCCAATTTAGTGGTAAAGTTTCATGATTTTCGGAGACAGTCGGTTTCGGACCGCTGTCGGGGCCGAATCTCACCCGGTACGGCTCAAAAAGTGGTTTTGAGTTTCGTAACTCGGAATCGAATTCCGATCGCGCCGTTGGCTTCGTAATTTAATTTCGAGTCAATGTAGACCCTGAGTACACCCATACCTATTTTCTAAATATTTTTCACTCGGAATGCCGAAATCCGAAATTCTAATCAGATATTGAAATCGGGCAATTTATAATACCCGATCGAGTATTGGCCGATAATACTCGGGCATGTTTATCGCACGTGTTCGCGAGGTGATCATTTCGCATTGGGATGTGAGATTTGACTTCCATAAAGCAAATCTCACATCACTTTCTCAAATATCTCATGAGCTCATCATTAGTCACCCTTGAAGATTTTTCATGATGGCCTAGAGGGAAATCTGATTTCCCTATCTCCTTAAACCCTCACACTTCACACTTCACTCTCACACTCTCTCATTTTCAAAATTTGCCAAGAGGAGGTAAATCATCTCTTCATCTTTTTCTCTCATTTCTCATTGTTTCTTCCATCTTCAATCATTGATCTCTCAACATTCAACCAATGGATGTTGATGAGATTTAAGTATGTTGTTCATGAGCATGTCAAGAACATATTCAACCGTTGAAATTTTCTAAAACACTTTCTAA
>NC_032016.1:730252-816210 GCF_001865875.1 Lupinus angustifolius | reverse complement strand
CATGTTTGAATGTGTTTCGGTTGTCAAAAAGGGCAAGATTGGTATATGTCCAAGTCCCTGTCGCTTGGGCGAGTACATACTCGCTTGGGCGAGGACTGGGCGAGGGACTGGGCGAGGGGAAGTGTTGGTTCTGGAACTCCCTCGCCTGGGCGATAGAATCTCACTTGGGCGAGAAAGCCTCGCTTGGGCGAGAAAGCCCAGGATTTTAATGAGTTTCTGGAACTCTCTCGCTTGGGCGAGAGAGGTCTTGCTCGAGCGAGAAGAGACCTCACTTGGGAGATAATACCTTCGCCTGGGGGAGGAATGCTTCAGTTTATTTGAAATTTAAAGATGAATGGTCGCTTGGGCGACTAGTCCATGCTTTGGCTAGGGACAGTGTGAAAAGATTGAAATAAAATAATGTGATGAACCCGGGTAGGGTGTGTTATGATATAAAAGTTGTAGAATGAGATCATGGCTTAGATAAGAAGCATGACTCCACAAAAGTATGAAAACATTGTTTGTGTTTATGCCTCATTGGGCAAGTATCCGACTTGAGGTCATGAACTAGGGGGTACCCTAGTAAGGATACACGATATCACTGAACAATGATTGACCGACCGTAAGAGGCTTGGTCAGGTGATCGTCCAGGAGTATTCAGTGATGGGTTGTTGTGATTGAGATGTTACCTTGAGCATGTACGGTTGACGTACTATCGGGTCCCACGAGAAGCATTCCTTGTCGGGAGATGGCTTAAGGATGGGCCGATCATATGTTTGATTAATACATTTGCATTTGACTCTAATTAAGAACGCATTGCATTGTGACCATGAAGTAGTGGAGAGGAAATGACGGGACGACTTAGAGCACCATGATGTAAGTAGGGACGGCACTGATGAGACGGTGATTCGCCAACAATGCCTTGATGGAGAGTCTGGGTGAGACGAGTCCCTTGTATTCCTGGGGAGGTACCCTGTTGGATCAGACAGTTCTCACAGGCCAAACTTCCTTGCGAGAATATGTTATTTCTGGTGCGTACAAATTGGCTTAGTACGGGACCTGTACTCTCGATTATTTCCGATTAGGATGTTGGATGGATATTGGTGTAAGGTGGATAATCATGACATATCATGCATACATTATTATTGTGGAAGTGGATTCCCACATGTGAGCTACAAGTATGGTGTATTCCTACGTTTGTGCATGTGATATGGTTATGAGTAAAATGTTGATTATATTATTTAAGATATTGGTAATGTTGAAATAAATGGTAAGTTTTGTATTACTTCATGATGTCAATGATAAATGATAAATTATATGCTAAAATATATTTTATGTCTGAGTGTGATATTCTGAGTAAGTCAATGCCGTCAATGAATTTATGTTCATTAGTTGTCTTACTCTCTCTGCTGTATCGTTCTTGTTTGTATATATTCGCTATGCAGATGTCCAACAGCAACAATCACGTTCGAGGTTATCACTTCACAATGTCCCCGATGGGACAATGGAATAGTGATGGGCACATATATACCTACACAGGCCCCTGCAATCTGTCGTTGCACATGATGTGCAACGGGTCATCGATGATGATCCCTCAACCCAACACCTACATTGACACTTCTTTCACCTTGCCGCCAAGGGGGCTAAGGTCTCTAGAGAATGGACACATGATGTGCAACGGGTCATCGATGATGATCCCTCAACCTGACAACTACATTGATGCTTCCTTCACCTTGCCGCCAAAGAGGTCGATGTCTCCAGAGTTTGGATTTCGATGCCCGCCAGTCAGGAGTGATGGCACTGCTCCCTCCCACGGTCATCGGACGTGGTCGGATTGTTTGGATGCTCCGTCATCCAGTAGAGCCCAAAGGAGTCGGGTTCTTGGAGGAGGTTCCTACAAGAAGACTCCGGTTTTGAGAATGTCATCCCCTCCGAATTATGCCGCTGGGTTATGGCATAATGAAGTGGAGGAAGAGTAGGAGGAGGACGAGGTCGTTGAGCTCGTAAATGTAGAGAGCTCGATGGAGGTGATCAACCTCGTGTCTGACTCGGAGGAGGACCCAAGTGAGGGGTCCATCATTCCTGGAATCTTTTGAGTCAGCTTGTGGGCCACTCGATGTCCCCTTTTTGTTTTTGGTTGGGGGGTTGTGTTTCTTTTTGATTTTGTATATGTTAGTGGCGATGTAGTTCCCGCCTTTGTTGACCTAGTTTGTATGAACTAATTATGACTTAACCGATTATATGCATTGTGTTATTCAGGAAATTATGAATCAGGTTAAGTTATCATCTGATAACGATAAGTTGATTTCCCGCATTCGAGTTACTTAAAGTGATGTCCCGGAAAAGGAAGGTTTGAAAAGGAGGCAATTTTATATAACTCATTTAAAAAAAATTACCCATTTTTCCGCAATGTTTTTGAGAAGTATTTTTCGGGGCGTTACACTTTTAGTTATTGTCTTTTTGGTAGATATATTTTATATTATTTCAATTTTTTCTTTGTAAACTCTTTCAATTTTTTCTTTGCCGAGGTATGATTTTATTTATATAAAACTAACATCCTCATACACATTTATTAAAGGTTGTAATTTATATATAAGTGTACAAGAGTAATGTATTTTTTTATTATGTGTTTATTGTTCTCACTTGAATTATGAATTTGTCACGGTATTTGTTTCAGCATTTGTAGAAGAGAAAACACACCTCCTAGAATACAATTGTTAGAGGGTGCCAATATTATTTGAGTGTAATTATAACCATTCCTTAGGATATTTTTTTTATTGTAATGGGAATTATATATACATTATTAAAAATAATAATTGTAACGTTCCTTTTATTATTCATGATAAATTATTTCAAAAAGAATTAAATTTTATGTAATTATTAATAATTTTTTAGCATACTAAAAAACACTAAATTTATATAATAAAACAAATGTTGTTAATATTCTGAAGAAACGAGATGATTGTTACTAGAAAGAAGTAGAAGATTCTCAAGGAATAATATGTCAATATTAATGACATTAAATTGGGAGATGTTAATCCGTTTTCCTCTTTAACCAATAGCATTAATAACAATAATTATTAATGCCTAATTTTAAGGTAACCCACAAAATTAAAAATATAGGTAACAAGAAACATGTTATCAACGAGTGTTATTAGCATTAATAACAATAATTTTATTTATTATAATCATTCTATTATCAATTTTTGTGGGAATAAGGAGCATTCCATTAATGACACATGATTGAATGTTCATTAATGCTTTATTTGGTTGATAAGAGAAAATAAGAAGAGAGAAAAAGGTAAGAAAGAAAGAGGTGAGAAAGAGAAAGAGAAGAAATAGAGTAGATTTGTATGATGTTTGTATAAGAGAAGAATGAGACAAAATGAATAGAAAGAGATATTTTTTTCTCTTTCTCTTTTGTTTGGTTGGGTAGAAAAAGAGAAGATAGAGATGATATTATGATTCAAATGACGAAAATGTCCCTCTAATATAAAGAGAAGAAAGAGAAAATTGTTGTTTTATTATTAATTAAAAATAAATATTATAATTTTAAATTATATATGTTATTATATATTTTATTATAATATCAATTAACTTTTTTTTAATTGATAGTTTTTTATATTAAAAAAAGGCCTATGTATATTAGTACTATTTAAAACTAATAAATAGAGAAAATAAACAAAATTGAAGGACATTTTTGAGATTTCAACAAAAAAATTCATTCTCTCTTCCCTTTCTCTCCAAAGTATGAGAGAATTCATTTGTGGTGGGTCCCACCCACTTTTTCTTCTCTTCCCTCTTTTTCTCTTCTCATCCAAAGGAGAGAAAGATTCACTTTCTCTTCATTCTCTCTCTCACCCTTTTCTCTCCACTCTATTTCACCTCAAACAAAGAGAGGCTAAGGCTATTTCATATTTTCAAAATACCAATGAGGTTATTATTAACATTAAGAACCATAATAACGTTTCTTTTATTATTCATCATTATAAAAATTATTTCAAAAAGATTTAAACATTATGTAACTATTAATAATTTTTAGCATTCTAAATACACTAAATTCATATAATAAAACAGATGTTGTTAATATTCTCAAGAACTTAGTTGATTGTTACTAGAAAGAAGTAGAAAATTCTCAAGGAATAACATGTCAACAATAATGACATTAAATTGAGAGATAATACGAGAATGTTATTAGAATTAATAACAATAACTATAATTCTTATAATAATTCTATTATTAATTTTTATGGGAATTAGGAGCATTGTATTAATGACACAATGATTGAATGTTTATTAATGCTATTTCATATTTTGAAATTACTAACGAGGTTATTATTAACATTAATAACCATAACCGCAATTCTCATAATAATTCTATTATCAATTCTCATGGGAATCAGGAGCATGACAATAATGACACCGTGATTGAAAGAAAACACATCAACATATTCAACAACAAAAATCTACATTGCAATTATAAAATTCAAAATCTACTTGATTATTTATTTGTTATATCCTTTATTTAAAATTCACAATATACATTCTAATGACATAATAGGTATTCAAGAGTTAGAGGGATGAATAATAGCTTTGGTAATTAAGATAGATTTATTGACAAATTTAATGACGTTTTTGTCTTCCTTAATTTAATTAAACTAATAATAGAAATTATTATAAAAATATTAAATGTGGTAATTTGTGTCCATCATTTCCATTTTCCCCTTTAAGGTAATGCAAGAGTATAGTTCCATTTTTTTACATGAACCATATTTCGGAATTTAATAGCAATTGTTGTGTTTACACCAAGTCGTATATATGATTGAGAGATATAACATATTAAAGTAATTAATTGTGACAGAGCCTAGAATTAATATAACTCTCAGTGTCTTTTAAAATAGGATGATGTATAATAAGTATAAAAAATGGGATGATGTGTGAGCAAGAAATATGATATTTTGGGAATATCAATATATGTAATCTTATTATGTTTTTTGAAATAAATATTGTGTACACAACATTTTCTCTCTCATTGTCTTCAAATTGTAAGGCTTAGAATTAATATAATGTATTTTAAGAATTTATATTTTAATAGAAAAAGAGCATAGAAAGAACTTCTAATTTTTAAAAAAATTGTAACTCCCTTAATTATCTTTTAATTAATGACATCACGATTGGATGAAATGCTCATTCGTCTTTTATTAAGGCTATTTCAAGTAAAAAAAATTGTTACGGCTATTTCATATTTTGAATTAAATTAGGAAGTATCAAAATATACTTATTACAACGCATATTTGATTTATATTTTGTGTGAATTATTTTTTATTTATATGTTACTATCATTGTATTATTTAATTAAAATATAATAATCGTAGATATATTCACGTTAAAATATAAGTCCTTTTATTAGGAATATATAAAAATAACAAATCAATTGCAAGAGTCTTTCTACTATTTTTATTACCAGGAAAAAAAATCTCATCAAATCCTAATATAATTTGTTTTTCAAATAGATTAGCAACATTATCTCATCCGAGCTCATCATATTATTCAGTATAACAAAATAAGATATAACAATAATATTAAAAGATATTACAAAATAAGGGCAATTATAATGTCTTTTGAAATAGGATGATGCATAATAAGTATAATAAATGGGATGATATGTGGGTAAGAATTATGATATTTTAGGAATATCAATATATGTAACTTTACTATGTTTTTTGAAATATATATTATGTACACAATATCTTCTCTCTCATCGTCTTCAAATATTACGGCCTATAATTAATATAATGTATTTTAAGAGTAAAAGAGCATAGAATGAAGTCATGAACTTCCAACTTTTTAAAAAATTGTAACTCCCTTAATTATCTTTTAATTAATGATATCATGATTGAAGGAAATGCTCATCTATGAAGCACGGATTCGTCAAACACCCTCACATGTTGGTGTCCAACACGTATCCGACACGGATACGCTCGGATTTACGAAAGATACGTATCCATAGAGTATCCAAAAATTAAAAAAATAAAATTAAATAAATAAATATTAAGACACTTATCCGATTCGTTTTCAATAAAATATAGGATATATGAATTCGTTTTCAATAAAGTATAGCATATATAGATTCGTTTCCAATAAAACAGGATAAGATAGATTCGTTTCCAATAAAACATGATAACATAGATTCATTTTCATTAAAATATGATAAAATATATTTGTTATGGAGGGCAATGATTTTAGGATAGATTTGTTTTCATTAAAATAGAACAAGATATATTTGTTATGGAGAGCAATGATTTTAAATTTTCATTACATTTTTTACTTTGGATATTTGATTTATATTTATAATTTTATCATATTTTATGTGTTTTTATTATTTTATACGCGTATCCCTGAACGTGTCGTATCCTGTACTTTCGAAAAATTACGTGTCGACGTATCGGATACGTATCGGATACGTATCGTACCCAACAAACGTATTAGTATCCGTCCTTCATAGATGCTCATTTTTCTTCCAATAAGGTTATTTCAAGCAGTGTTATAAGAATTGGACCATACTAGACGGTCCGACCGGTTTGACCGCCGACCGAACTTGAAAATGGCTTTGGTTTACCGTTTTAACCTTGTGAGGGTTGGACCACTTTGAACTGGGGAAATTCCGGTTCGACCATGTTAAACTAGGTTAAACCAAATTAACCCGAGAAGCAAACCAGACGGTTCACTTAAAAATTAAAAAAAATGGAACACTACTCTAATATTTTGTTTTACTCGAGTCCAAAAAAATACGAAGAGACGTTACTTCAATATAATTATACATGCTTACTAATAATATAAAATTTTACATTTATATATAATTATATATTTATAGATAAAAAATATTAATCGTGTATGAAATAATTCGGTCAGGCCAAACGATTTAACTATTTAAATCGATTAAACCTAATACGATACCTCTACTGGTTTGACGTCCGGTTCAGGTTTCATAACATTGATTTTAAGTAACAAAATTCATTAAGGTTATTTCATATTTTGAATCAAATTAGGAAGTATCAAATTATACTCATTATAACACATATTTGATTTATATTTTGTATGAATTATTTTTTACTTATATGTTACTCTCATTATATTATTTAATTAAAAGATAATAATAGTAGATATATTCACAGGAAAATATAATTCCTTTTATTAGGAATATATAAAAATAGTCTTTCTACTATTGTGTGGATAATTATGAGGAATAAAACTGAATAGCTCATCACATCATTCACTATAACAAAATAAGATTTATAAGTGTGCAATAGTAAGGTATTTATTAGATGTTGTAATTTATATATAAGTGTATAAGAGTAATGTATTTTTTTATTATCTGTTTATTGTTCTCACTTGAATTATGAATCTGTCACGGTATTTGTTTCAGCATTTGTAGAAGAGAAAATATACCTCCAGAAATACAATGATTAGAGGTTGTCAATACTATTTGAGTGTAATTATAACCATTCCTTAGGATGTTTTTTAGTGTAACGGGGATTATACATACATTATTAAAAATAATTGTAATGTTCCTTTTATTATTCATTATAAATTAGAAACATTATCTAATATGTTTTTTAAATAGATTAAAACATATCTCAGCTGAATAACTCATCAAATCATTCACTATAACAAAATAAGATATAACAACAATATTAAAATTAACACTCAAAGATTTGAAATATTATTTGTATATTTGAAACTACAAATTAATAGAGGAACACATAAGATCAATTATAGAATCAAGAATTTGTATATAAATTAAATAATGTAAAACATAATTAGCCACAACATGAAATTAATATAATAATAGTCTTATTTTTATAAAAATTCTTGCTGGAAAAAATATGTCTTTGATTTGATTTTATTTTGATTATGTAATTGATTCTTCTACATCTATTTTACTTAGAGCAATTATAATATATACAAATTTGTATGCATTATAACACATATTTGATTTATATTCTTTTGTGGATTATTTTTTATTCTTTACTTTTAGGCAATGTTCATTATAGATATATTTTGTTTGAGGTTTATTGTTTGTTTCTAATATTGTATGTTACTATTACAATATTAAAACAGTAATAACAAATATAACATAAATACAATATTAATGATACTAGATTAGGAATATTAAAAACCATAGTAGCTTTTGAATATATATTAGTATAACATGTGAGAATATAACGAATGTGAATTTGCAGAATATTTAATTACTATCATTATATTATTTAATTAAAAGAAAAAATGGTAGATATATTTAGAGGAAAATATAAATATTTTTATTAGGAATATATAAAATTAACAAATGAATTTTGAAAATCTTTTTTATTTTGATTAAAATTACCAAAAAAATATATTGTCAAATCCTAATATAATGTGTTTTTCAAATTGGTTAGAAACATTGTTCCATCCTAATAACTCATCAAATCCTTGAGTATAATAAAATAACATAAAACAATAGTATTAGAATTAATACTCAAGGATTTGAAACGTATATTTCAAACTATAAATTAATACAATTGCACATAAGATCAATTATAAAATCAAGAATTTGTATATTAATCCAATATTATAAAATATAATGACCTACAATCTAAATTTAATATAATAATAATGTTATTCTTATTAAAATTAATGAAAGACAATATGTCTTTGATTTAATTTTATTATGGTCATGTAAATGATTATTCTAACTCTATTTTATTAAAAACAATCATAAGATATACAAATGCATCATATCTTTGGCACCATTGTACAATTTTAACTCTCACAAAAAATATGCGTTTACAAACTAATACAGAGGAGCAAAAAAATATTTTTAACACAATTATAGAAACAGTTAACCATAATAAAGGATGCATGTACTTCTTAAATGGTTCTGGCCTTATGGGGAACTGAAAACACTCATATGTGGCGAACATTTACATATGCATTGAGGTCTCAGAAGCATATAGTATTAACTGTAGCTTCTAGTGATATAGCTTCTTTGTTGTTACCAGGAGGTAGGACAACACACTCAAAATTCAAGATACATGTACCAACTTTTGACAACTCTATTTGTAACATTTACCAGAGATCTGGACTAGCAGAACTATTGAAACAAACAAAGTTAATTATATGGAATGAAGCTCCGATGAGACATAAATATTGCTTTGATGCACTTGATAAAAGTCTCAGAGATATAATGGGTACTACATGGAATGATTCAATTGTTTTTGGCGGTAAAGTTATAGTTTTGGAGGGGATTTCCGACAAATATTACTAGTGATTCCAAAAGAAGGCCGTTCAGATATTGTACATGCAACAATCAATACATCATATCTTTGGAACCATCGTACAATTTTAACTCTCACAAAAAACATGCGTTTACAAAATAATTCAAATGCAAGGGAAATCACAGAATTCTCAGATTGGATATTAAATGTGGGAGATGAGAAATTATCTGAGCATAATGATGGTTCTGCTGAAATAGATATTCCAGAAGAACTTTTGATTCTAAATTTTGATAACCCAATTGATGCCATAGTTGAAACAACCTATCCAAATCTACAAGATCACTACAAAAGTGAAGAGCTTTTGCAATCAAGGGCAATATTGGCATCATCAACTGAAATTGTGGATCAAATCAACGAATTTGTTCTGACCTTTATTCTAGGTACAAATAATTTATTTTATTCAATCACATATTATCTTCATGCAACTATCTTTGTAATTCATACTAATATATGTACTTATGTAACATTGTAGGTGAAGAAAAGAAATATCTCAACCCAGATTCTATTGACATGACATATGCTAATGAGAGTGAAGTATTCAACATATTAACTTCTGAGTTTCTAAACTCACTTACAACTTATGGTCTCCAGAATCATAAAATTAAGTTAAAAGTTGGTACTCTGATAATGTTGCTGAGAAATTCAGACCAAGCTGAATGATTATATAATTGTACAAGATTGATTATTACTAAATTGGCAAATCATGTTGTCGAAACAAAAATTATGTCTCGGAAAATATTGGAAATATCATATATATTCCTCGAATGTCAATGTCTCCATCACAATCTTCATGGCCTTTCAAGATGATAAGGAGACAATTTCCTATCATTGTTTCATATGCCATGACAATAAACAAATCACAAGGTCAATCATTGGAAAATGTTGGATTATACGTGCCTAGACCAGTTTTCAGTCACATTCAATTATATGTGGCGATTTCAAGAGTACAAAGTAAAAAAGATTGAAGATATTAATACATGATAAGAATAGTAAAACTCTAATGTCAACAACAAATGTTGTTCATAAGGAAGTGTTCCAAAACCTATAACATGTATTCTACTTCTACTTCAATATTCATATACTACATTATTATTTCCCTAAATTTAACGAGTCCTCTATTTCAAATTTATGAGCTTCAATACAAACTTACAACCTCCAAGGTTACACTCCATGATATTTAACATACAAAACACTTTTTCTCTTTTATTATACAATCTTGAAATTCAATTCTTTAAATTCATACCAACAATAAAACACTTCACTCATGCAAATGCACGGGTACTCTACTAGTGAGTTATTAGAAAATGAGTATCTTCTGAGAAAGAATAAGCCTTTAATTTTTTATTTAATTGTATTTTGACACTTTTCAAAAATGTGATATTCCTTATTTGAAAATATTAGATCAAAGATGAATATGAGATAATCATATAGAGCATAATCATATAGGACATAAAGAGGTTAAGTTGTTTAGTTTTTGAGTATTTCAAAGATCATAATATGTTCTCCATTTAAAAAATAACATAAAGTAATCATATAAACCTCTTAAGTCATTTTTTGCATCTAATTATTGCAAAGTTATTTGTATTGTATAGGTTACAAATAGAATTACCACCATTTAAGTATATAAATAGAATTAAATGAATTTATACTTGTTCAATTACTTGAATGTCTTTTATATATATTTTGCATTTATATAGTAGTAAAAGTAAAGTTGAGATATAAAAATTATGTCTATTCAATTACCTATATAACCCTTAGACATATTTTGCCTTTATATAGTAGTACAGATGTAATAAAAATATATAATTATATAGATATGGATAGATTTATTTAAATGTTTTACTCTATTAAAATTTGTTGTGCAAAAGATTAAAAATACTTGATCATATTTAAAGTTTCTCACTATTATTACTATATATTTTGATTCCAATACTTATTTTTTATATTCTAACAGTTTCTTTTGAACATAGTTTATCCTCAATATTTATAAATTATAAATATTATACTTTTTTTTGGCGAGGATACATTATACATTTCAGACTATGTATTTTTAGAATAAAAATTGAGAAAATAATGTATGTACCGATAGTATAAGAGTTTTTAAAACTGTCACTGCAGATTTACCATTTATTTTTTTCATTGACTCTTAAACAAAAGTAATACAAATGAATAATAACTGATACACTAACTGTGTATAGATCTTTATTTTGTCAATGTATAGATATTACACTCATAAAAATTAGTTAGTATATAAAAAGTTATGCTTATTTAAATATTGTCCTATTTTTCCTTTAATGCTTTCTTGCTATGCAAGGAATAAATACAAGTAATAATATTAACATTCCTTTAAAAAGAAATAAAAAAATTAATCTAATTGTTTGGTGACGAAACTTTGGTGGAGGCTTGTCTGTTGTGACATGCGTGGTCAACCTTAAGACCCAAATTCTTAAGTCGCTTATTGACTTTTGGTGATATCCTCACTTTTGGGGAATTCATATTCTTGACTTTTGGATATATCCTCACTAAATGGCAATTCATATTTTTACCTTCACCTCCTAATATGGTTATGACAACTGGATCATTAATGTTGATCCAACTGAAATTGGTCTTCCCTATTGGTATAGTCTAACAATTATACTAATCTTATAATTATAATGGTCAAAATTAGATAAAATTGGTCATATTATTCAATTTTTATTTAAATTGAACTTGTCATAGTGGTCAGTTTTCATGAAAGTAACTTAATTTTTAACAAAATATTGAGAAAAAAATAAAATACATAACTACTACATTTGTTTATACTTCTAAAAACAATCCCCTACTAAGTCACAAATTTTGTTTTAACAATTACGGTAAATAAATGTATTTATCACCTTATTTATTAGTTTTTAACATTAGTATTATTATCAAATATATGTATGTCTAACCGTTTTTTACACTACTAATATATCATTCACAATTTATATATTAATCATCATTGACATTCAAATAAAAATAATATAAATTAATTGTGGATGATGTAGGGTGAATATAAAAAATCCTATACTAACTGTGCATATAGATAATAGAGAAGAGTGATAAGGTAATGTTAATTAATTGTTATAATGAATCAATTTTTTGCCTTAACATAATTTCTAATTTGATCATTTAAAGAAAAAGTTGTTATTTATTTCTAAAACAAATAACATTTTAAACTTCATGTGTATTCTATTGCTAATTTATAAAATAATCAAATCGAAGGGTTAGGTTGAATGTGAGTCTTTCACATCGTGACAAAAAATATCGTAAAAGTATCTTTTTATTTCCTAAACATGATACTCAATTTAAAAATAATTTTTAGAGTAAAGAAAAATTCAATGGAAAAACATCATTAACTCCTTTAGAACACCTGAAATCTTTCATTTCAATGGCTTGTGTAGTCTGTTATACAACCTTCACTTGTTTTTTTTTTTTCACAATTAAAAATTCATCCTCCATCAAATTTTATTTATCTCAAATTTCACATCAATTGAAAAGATTGATATCTTTCCAACAATCATTGGATAATTAAAGTTATATGATGGGAGAATTATACAATGTAATTATGAAGCATACTAACAATTTAATATCGTATTTAACCTATAGAAGCATGATCATGCCATTTTCAATCATTGAATCAAAAGAAATCTATATTTACGGTCTAGTAGTATAAAGCCTATTTGATCCTTAAGGTTGACAGTTCGATTCTTGGAATGGACAGGTACAAACTCCAAAAGAGAGTAATTCATTATAAAAAAAAGTGAAGAGATACTTTTATTAGTACAAAAAAAACTATATTCACTGAAATAAGAAACACATCTTAACCCAAAAATTTTAAGATGTTATATTTATTAGTTTATCTACTTATATATTTTATATTTTTACCAACTTTTCCTCCATGAGAAACTTATCAAAGTCACATTTATTCCTAACTTAAGAAAAAATATGTGGAAGATACCTTAAACAAATGGAAAGAGTATTTTGTAAAAAGAATACTCCTTGGACTTTAATGTTTAATGTTATTATAATAAACAATGTCATGTATAGCATACAAAATTAAATAATGTTTAACGTTAATATGACATTTTAATATATATATATATATATATATATATATATGGAGCTACTTATCGAGAACAATAAGCTGTTGTGAGAAATGAGAATACTTAATATATATCATTGAATCTTAATATATATATAGAAAGCGACTCGTGTGAGAATGATGCACTATTGTAATAAATGAGAAGTAATATGAATCATTGAATCTTATTTGAACAGTTATGATTAAAAGATGCATACACATGACTTTTTTAAATGATTATATGACCAATAATTAACTTTTAATCCTAACTATCCATATATGTCTGTAGAACTAAGATTTATTATTGTCACATTTTTCATATAAGAATTCATCTTATTTTTTAAACATCTTTTTATTTTGTAGCTGTCTTATGTTGTAATATAATTTTTATTATGTGAGGTGACGTAGTTGGTTGGTTCATATCATAATTCTTTGTTTTGGTCCGAATTCATTGAAAACTATATAAGTAAATGTGACAGCTATAATTCTCATAAGTCAACTTAATCCAAACACACATAGAAGAAACTTCTTCTTTCTATGTTTTTCTTCTTTATTATACGCGTGAACTTTTCAATTCAACAAGGTAAGCCTCCATAACTTATGTCCTTGTCTTTGAATTTTTATATGCCCAAAGTGTTTTTTATTCTAGAGACCTTAAACAACAGATTACATTTTTTGTCTTATAAAGTGTGTTACTCCATGTATCAGTTAATACGATTGTTTAGGAAAACACTTAATTATTAAACTTTTAATTTAAATATATATTTTTTCAATCAATCATATAATTTTCATGGAGTGACACGCTTTTTAGGGCGGATTTTGTTTACTTTTGTTACATATACTAATTTTTAGTTCTGCTCTTTATTTTAATCTTTAACTTCTTAGTTCTTCAATCTTTTGTTATCATTAGTTGGGTTTTTCTCTCCTCACATAAAGTTAATTTATTTCCTTCTTAGGTGGTTGTACTATTACTGATTGTTCTTAAGATTCATTATTGTGAGGATTTGTTGAAAATTGAATTATATGCAATGAGTTGCTTTTCATATTTCAAGCACAAAACAAGAAAGTTAAGGCAAAGATCAGCACCTGAGCTCAATGATCAAGAGAAATCCTTATACTCAGGGGTTGATAGGTCATCCGGTTCGACCGCTTCGCCACGTGGCATACCCGAATTGTATGAGGAGAAGGCTCATAATTTAAGGGTGTTTTCTTACTTAGAGCTAAGGCATGCAACTAATGATTTTAGTAGACTTTTTAAGATAGGAGAAGGTGGTTTTGGAAGTGTATATAAAGGTACAATCAAACCTGTTGGTGGAAAAGGGGATCCTATTTTAGTTGCAATCAAAAGGCTTAACCAAGATGGATTACAGGTAAGAGATTCAAAACATTTCATTGTAAGTGATTTTATTAGTAAATGTTGCAAGGAAACTTATGTTGTAGATTTATCTTTAATAAATTACACTATTTCCTGAAAACAGCTGCTCCACTTGTGGGGTAAGGTTGCATACATATACGCTCCTAAGATCCCACTAAGTAGGAGCCTCATGTATTAGACCGTCCTTTTTTTAAACAAACCCGTGTCTGCTGACATTCTGGATGTTTTTAGATATATATATACATACATATATACACCCGGAATTTCAAATGATTCTTGATTATTTGCAGCTTATATTATAACTTGTTTAGTGTGGACATGGTATTAGATTTCATAGCCAATGTGAATATCCATATTCCATAACATTAACTGAACCTGTTATTAATTCTTGTAGTTTGTAAGATCCACAAAATATGCATAAATTAATTAAATGGTATTGTTGCACAGAACTTTAGAGAGTGAGCCTCGGCAGTGCAACGTAATGTTATTTGCCTTGTGACTTAGAGGTCATGAGTTCAAATCGTACATCTACCCTTACCGCAATTCATTAGGCGGGAGCCTCGTGTACTGGGACAAAAATTTTACACCATCAGTGGGGCGCTCTTCTTTTAACCGGTTTTTTTAATGCTTCTATTGTGTAGGGTCATAAGCAATGGTTGGCAGAAGTTCAGTTTCTTGGTGTTGTTGAGCACCCAAATCTTGTCAAACTCCTCGGGTATTGTGCCGTGGATGGTGAAAGAGGGATTCAGAGACTACTTGTATATGAGTTCATGTCAAATAGAAGTTTAGAATCACATCTTTTCAATAAAGCATATGACCCTCTTCCTTGGAAAAGAAGACTTGAGATAGCCCTTGGAGCAGCTCAAGGATTAGCTTATCTGCATGAAGAGTCTGAAGTTCAGGTTCAAGTTAAAGCTTTGAGTTATATTATTTTTACATCAAATGTCGAACATCATGTCGAACATCATATATGTTTATCTCTATCCTTCACTTACTTTTAACTTAGTACACAAGTTCTCGAAATACATCATAAAAACTTAGAGTCCCATTTCTTGATGTACAAAGAACCTTGTTGAAGTATTATTATCATATATTAGCCCTGCTTCTCCCACTAATAGGTGTTAGAAATCTAAAACCACTAATGTCCATTGAGTTGATAGTTTATATGTAAGCTTCTGGCCGAGTTGGTCCTAGGCATAGTATCGAAGTTTGTATGATCATGCCGATAAGGACTTTTATTGTTTCCGCCTCCGTTGTTAATATTAACTTAAGAATTCAGCATACATAGAGTGAGTATGTGCTTTCTCCATGCTTAAATCCTAAAGTCTTGGAGGAGGGTACATTTTAATGATAAATAAATAAGTAATGTTTCCTTCCTCAAATGGATTAAGTTGATTCTAGACAAGAGGAATTAGATGAACACAAAGTAACAAAATAAGTTACATCTAACTTTTGATTTAAATGCTAATACTTGTGCAGAGAGTATATGGTGGAGCTCCTTAACTCTTAACCACTGAGATTGCTTGGAAATTATTACCATGTAGATTTGTATGCGTTTTAAGAAAAACTCTAGGATGAATTGAAGCATGACGTGTGATAATCATGCGAACGAGAAAGGCCTTCCTTCCTCGATGACTAATGATTCGATCACTGACCTGTGTTTTTTATACTCGGAAGCTGTTGGCACAAATTTGTCTTTGTTCATTCTATTTTTACTTTTTCATTGCTTTGAAACAGAGAACTGCCTAATAATATGAAGTTGTGTTGGGAAGTAGAAAGAGAATTGATAGTTTAAGAATCTCCTTTGTGACTGAATAAGGACCATAACTTATGATATTTTCATTCCAACAATTGAGATGACCCATCCTTTTGCTTTCTCTAAAATGACTTATTGCATTAGTCGCATAAATTGTTGCTGCCTGACACACTTTGGTTTTTCCTTCGGAATTAGGAATTTACACCAATTGTATGAGCATATTATGCTGCAATTACTTCATCTAAATATCTGCAGAACGTTCGTATGAAATGTGGACGACAGCATCACAGTACGAAGCTGTGTTGAACATAAAATTAGGATGTTTTTAAAGTTAAGGTCATAATAGTGGTGGAAACTTAAGTTGGATATGCATGAAATATTGTGTCCCCTGAGAGTTCAATGTTAGATGGGAGTAACCAAACATAGTAAGTTCAAAAACTTAAATTGGGTTACTTTTTCTTGAGAGAACAAGGAAAGTATTTGTAATTTGCCAACTTCTCTATGTCACAACTTCTCTGTCATGGTAATCTTGTTTATTTTACATTTCAATATTGCATAACTTGAGTTTACTTTGTTCTTCTGCTTCTATGTTCTAACAGATTGTGTGATACTGCTGTAGGTGATATATCGAGATTTTAAATGCTCAAATGTATTGTTGGATGAAAATTTTAAGCCAAAACTTTCGGATTTTGGACTAGCGCGGGAGGGGCCAATAGCTGGGCATACACATGTTTCCACTGCTGTAAGTGTTATGTGCCTTATATTTATTCAGTTGCCTTTGCTGATTCATTAGTGTAATGGTTTTGGTGATCTCACACAATGTTCAGTGATGGAGAATTTATGTTGCAGTATTCTCTGTTGCTCAAATTCCAGCTTAAAATTTTCTTCGTTGTGCACTATTATATATCTCGAAAATGATGACTCCCTAAATATATCGTTACAAATATAAGAAAAATGTTATCAATGTTTCAGAAGTATTTATACTAGATGTTTATCACCTGAAATCATTTAATCCATGTAGCCGATCCAACTAGTCGGAAAAGGCTTTGACGTTGTTGCTTATCAGCCTTACATTATATCAGAATATTAGAATAATGATTTAGATTATGCAATACTTATGTTTTGTTTTTAAAATCAGGTGATGGGGACATTTGGTTATGCTGCTCCAGATTATATTCAAACTGGCCATCTCACCACCAAGAGTGACGTGTGGAGTTTCGGCGTGGTTCTATACGAAATACTTACTGGAAGGCGTGCATTGGAGAGAAACAGACCGAAACCAGAACAAAAACTATTGGAATGGGTGAAACAGTACCCTCCTGAAAGCAAAAGGTTTGTCTTGTTGATGGATCCAAGGCTTATAGGCCAGTATTCCATTTATGGAGCGCAAGAACTTGCGAAGCTCGCAGATGATTGTCTGCATAAGAGTGCAAAAGATCGGCCAACAACGAGTCAGGTGGTAGAGAGATTGAAGCAGATAATCCAAGTTTCTGAGGATGAATCATTTGTAGAGAAAAGCATTATTGACACATCTGATGATGAACCTCTTGAGCCCGAAAAAAACCCGGATGAATCAACCCCTTCAGAGTCATGGAAAAGGAGGATGGCCCATCTAGCAAAACTCGGTGAACGCGTGGAAAGTGATAGTAGAAGAAAATTCTTGATCCTACAAAGTGCAAAAGTTCCATAATAGAAAATAGTTGGGCCATGATGATCTACCTACAGATGCTAAAGTTCCAAAATAGAAAATTATTGATCCTACAGAGTGATATTAATCTCTTGAAAAATATCATCTTGTCCCAGTTATGGTAAACTATTCCATTTTTGGGCCATGATGATGTATAGAGCAGAATATAAATGTACCTGCCATGTATAGAATGTGAATGGACACTTATTTTCTTTGATATGCATGTAAGGTGTTGTCCATTTCTTTGTATAGTTAATGTTGAAACTTGAAGTGATTCAGAATAACAACTTTGCTGATGTATTGAACATTCAAACTATTTTGCTCAAACAATGATGTTGAATATGAATATGAGGCCTTGATTGTTGGCCTTAAAATTAGGGAATATTTGTACCTTGTGGATGAACAAAGATTTGTTGTCTTAACCCATGCTCTTAATTTTGTCATGCACCAATGACAATGAAACAAAAATTGAAAAAATAAGCGTTTAAAATTTTTAATTGACGTGTTTTCATTAGCGCGGGAAAATATATGGAAGATAGTTTGAGATAACCGATCTTTATTGTTCCAGGACACTATGATAGTAGATTTAAGTTCAAGTCAAAATGACTTAGTTTAAAAAGTGATTTTATTAATTTACAAATCCACACCTAGTTATGGTAAATGGTCACCCAAATGGGAAGTATCTATAGGCCTGCAATGTAGGAATGAAAATGAAAATGGATTCATATTCACAAAGTTCAAGACAGGCTTTGAAATTGGCCAAGTTAACAAAAGTGCATTGACAGAAAGGCCTATAGATACTTCCCATTTTAATAGTGTGAGATTTTGTTTTTTTTTTTTGTATAATATTAGTGTTGTAAATATTAGTGTTGCAAATTCATCCATATGGTGCATCTTGAAAAAACATTATTAAAATTTTAATTGTTTAAAAAATTTAATTGACAATATTAATGTTGCAAAAATATTTCATTATTGTGTTCTGTTGTTAGGGTTGATAAAAATTATTATGTTGTGTGTCGTTAGGGTTAGTGTTTGAAAAAATAAACCCTAAAACTAATAATACAACTCCCACAAATTAAAAAAAAATCAAGAACTCCCCCATTGGCGATTTTGGGGGAGGAGAAAAAAAAGTTATATAAATCTTCCCCTGACGATTTAGGGGGGAGAATGTAAAAAAAAATACATTTTAATAAAACTCCCCCTAGTGCCGATTTTGGGGGGAGTGTGAGAAAAAAAAGTACAAAAATTTGCAATTTCATTGCCGATTTCTGAAAAATTACACTAGTTTTTTAATTTTTCTAAAAGGTGCACTAAAACCGTAATTTTTCAATCAAAGTGCACCATATGAGTGAATTTGCCAATTTACATTTCTCTATTGACCCCATAGAAGATAAAACTTAAAAAGATAACAAGAAAAGCGCAACTGGTGAAACCAATACTAAGGTTAGATCAAAAGAACTCTCTTGTGTTTTATTTGTAAATTGAATTTTAGAGAGCAAAGAATAAAAGGTAAAGTTTTAGAATAAATTTCATGGCTTTAAAGTCTAAGTCCAATCATGGCTAGAGTAGGCAACATTTATACAAAGTCATTTATAATTAAATTCTACAAATTAAGGTTAAAGTTAAATATTTCCTTAGTTTAAAAAACAAAAAGATACAATTGCATTTTTACTCTCTTTAATTTTTAAAGAAATAAACAAATAATTTTACCAACTTTTAATCACCCCTATAGTTTTCTCATTAATTTCATTATCTCATTTTCATCATTCACAAATCACAATATACTACCCACTTTGCTAAAAAAACTGTGTCCAGCAACAAATTTCCACTTTATAAGAGGAGAAAATGGTTCTTTTATAATGTAAAACAATAAATAAGAGTGTGAATGAAAAATAAATTTATTTGGGAGATTGAACAAAAAAATAATTTCCTCAAGCTTTCTCCTTTTCTTCATTCTCTGTCTCTCAAATTCTCATTTTCCTTTCATAAAAAGAGGGTGGAGACTAATAATGTTATGTAGTTTTCTAACCAAAAAAACGAGATTCCAATAAAGGAAGAAAATATTCCAGAATACTAGAGGTGAAAAGTAATGATGTTATGGTAGAATGACCAAATTGAAACTTGTTAGAAAAATAAATTTGAAAAAAAAATAAAGATATATATTTAATAATACGTGTGGTAATAATATACCTTGTGAATAAAGATATTTATTAGTATTTGCCAATTGGAACTTGCCACAATTATTTTAGGAAGACTCTTCTTTCATTAAAAAGGAGAAAAGTACAATTCTTCTACGTGTAAAGTGATACACAACCATTTTAGAACACTTTTCTTATCCAAAAAAAAAACTTTGTTAAACGTGTAAAGTGCTGCTCCACCATTTTATAATACTTTTCTTATCAACACAAAAAAAAAAATTTAAAAAAACTTTTTAAAGCGTATACCCTACTTCATCAATTCAGGTGGCATACATGTTAAAGTAGTTAATTGATGAATAGATATTCAGTTTTTTAATTGTTGGCTTTTTATTGGTTTTCTATTTTTAGATTTAGGTAAGTTAGTTATTCTCGTTGGCAGTTATTTCTCTTTTAGTTAGGATTCAATTTATGTATAATACATTGTATTTCTTTTCCAATAAGAAAATGAAATACACACATATTCTTTTTTTCATTATTCATGCTTCTTCTTTCTACATTTTCCTTTTCTTCTCTAATAGGAGTTTGATATGGTATTAGAGCTTATCTAACATTTGGTTCATCATCACCTCTTTCTCTTTTCCTCTCTACGATTCAATCAAGAAATCTGTCTTCTCATATATTCTAATTTACTTTCAAAATAAATCGGTTCAATCTTTCCCTTTTCTCTTCAGTTCTTGCATCCTCTCACATGGCGAATTAGATTTATGGAGATTTCAACTCGAATCCCTCAAATCCCTACTTCCTCCACTCTAGCAAGAATCCAACTTTGGTTCTTGTCTCCCCTCCTCTAAATGGCAAGAATTATCACTCTTGAGTAGAGTCATGAAGTTGTCACTTCAATCGAAAAACAAGCTGAAATTTATAGATCAAGGCATAATACAACCCTCTATTACTCATCCTCTTCACTCTCAATGGACCAGATGCAACACTATGGTCTTACCTAGGCTGCATCATTCAGTGGAAGACACCATTGTGAAATCTATCCTCTGGGTAGATGATGCATCAGAGGTTTGGAAGGATCTTTATGATAGGTTTTCCAAGGGAAATGTCTTTCGGATTGTTGAGCTTCAAGAAGAATTTATAGGTTGAGTCAAGGTAATCTCTCTGTCTTAGAGTACTTCACTCAACAGAAAACCATATGACATGAGATCGAACATTTCAGACCCGTAGGAAATTGCAACTGTGGGATGCCATGTTCTTGTGGAAATTGCAAAAAGGAAATATTTTCTATGTTGCGTGTCACTACTCTAGCAAGAAAATATTACCTTTTTGAAATCGCAATACAAAATATCCTAGATGTTTTGAGAATCTTCATATAGATATCTGAGGTCCCTACCCTATTACTTATATTTCTGGGGACAACTACTTCTTGACTCTAGTAGATGATTTTACTCGTTTTACTTAATGATTTTAATGAAATCCAAAATTGAAATCAGACACACATCATGAATTTTGTGGCTTTTATATAAACTCATTTTGATACCGAACTGAAACATATTAGAAATGATAATGGTGCTGAGTTTTGTATGCATGATTACATGGGAGTCATACATCAATGAACTTGTGTTTATACCCCCTCACAAATCGTATAGTTGAAGGAAAACATCAACATATTTTGAGTGTTGCTAGAGCCATTTACCTGCAATCCAAACTACCTCCTATCCTGTGGAATTTTTTCATACAACATGTTGTTCATATTATCAATAGATTGCCTTCACCTTTCCTACACAATAAAATCCCATTCCAACCACTATATGGATATTTACCTTCACTAGAATCCCTTAGAGTCTTTGGGTGCTTAGCTTATGCAAGAACCTTGCATGTTCATAGAAGCAAATTTGATTTCAAGGCTACGAAATCAGTCTTTTTAGGATACAGAGATGACACTAAATATTTTGTGTTATATGACCTTTTATCCAATGACATCGTTATATCTAGAGATATTATCTTCTATGAATCTTTTATCCCTTCTCCTTTCTAACAACTTCTAGTTCCTTCCCCTCAACTCTTCTCCAACATGACCGTTCTCTTTAGATCATGGTGCCACCATTTAAGACAACCCAGACCCTCCCTCTCCCATTCCACACATACAAACTCATTCCCAAAATATTAATTCTCCTATACATTCTCCTACCAACCAAATCCCTCATAGATAATGTAAACACCAAATTTTGACCGGGGATAATTTGGTTTTCAAAAATATAATAAAAAATAACAAATTGTTGATTATATAGTAATAGATGAAAATATTAAAAGGGGTAACCAGTTGGGCTTGCTGAAGCCCATTCAGATTAGGTTTTTTAACCTAATCCCCTTTATAAACCTTATTTTTAGAAACACTGAGAGGAAGATTCATATTTTTTAAAATAATAGAGGGAGGAGGCAACCCCAGTTTTTAATGGAGAGGTAGATTCAAAAAGGAGGGAGAAGGAGGCACACATAAAAAAAACATTTCATAAGTAGAAAAAAGATAAACAAAAACAATGATATCATCTTCCATAAGCAGGTATTTTTCTTCTCATTTGTTTCATTTTCTTTTTATTATTATAATGTGTGTTGTCTAGTAATTGTGTTTGAAAACTAATTTCATTGTTGAATATCTCACATTGATGTTAACCCTAACCCTTAATTTAATTTTACTCTAACTCTAATCCCCAAATTGATTTTAAAACCCTTAGTTCTAAATTGATTTAATTTAACCCTAAACCCCAAAATAATTTTGACTTAAATCCCCAAATTAATTCCAAACCTTACCCCTAAATCCTCAATTTGTTTTTTCCTTTTAATTTTTTTTGTTTATGTTACTGCTATTATTATTTTATTTATTTCTTTTAATTATTATTATTATTATGTTTTTTTTTATTTTGGTTTATAATAATTATTATTTGTTTACTTAATAAAGAATGTGTATATATATATATATGTGTGTGTAAAATGTAGTAAAAAATAATTTAAAAAAAACAATGTGAGACCCAATATAAGCCTAGTGTCTTGTCACATTATCTTATGTTGTAAATTTCTTTTCAAATAATTTTTTAAAACAATATGAGACAACTCATTATAGTCCCACTGACTTGTCGCGTTACCTTATGTTGTTATATCTCTTCAAATAATTTTTCAAAAGCAATATGAGGTAAGCCACTATAGGCCTAGTGCCTTGTCGCGTTACCTTATGTTGTAATTTTGTTCAAATAATTTTTAAAGCAACATGAAGTAACCCACTATAGGCCTAGTGTCTTGTCGCGTTACCTTATGTTGTAATTTTATCAAATAATATTTTAAAGCAATATGAGGTAACCCACTATAGGCCTAGTGCCTTGTCGCGTTACCTTATGTTGTAATTTTTTTCAAATAATTTTTAAAACAAAATTAGGTAACCCACTATAGGCCTAGTACTTTGTCGCATTACCTTATGTTGTAATTTCTTTTCAAATGATTTTTTAAAGCAATATGAGGTAACCCACTATAGGCCAAGTGCCTTATCGCATTACCTTCTGTTGTAATATAATTTTAGATAATTTTTTAAAACAAAATTAAGTAGTCCACTATAGGCCTAGTGCCTTGTCGCGCTACTTCATGTTGTGAATTTCATAATAAAAATAAAAAAATAAAAAAATATCATTAATAAAACTTATTTTAAAAAGAATTACGTAGCCTTGATTTTTCTATTACAGCTAGAGATACGTAGGATTTTTTGTCTTTCTTTATTTTGTTTAATAATGTGATTGTAAAATTAATGTTTTGAATAAATATTCACATAATTGATCTAGGTACCATTTTTATAACGGGCGGTATGAGGTGCCTAATATCTTCCTTATCCGTAACCGACTTCCGAACTTAATTTCTCTGTGCGAGCAGACCAAACTTTTTTCTAAAAAATGGTTTTTCATGTTTTCCCTCTAAAACACATCGATGACGACTCCATTGCATTTAATTGAATATTTCTTGTCGCACCCACGAAAGTGGGGTAACGACAGCATGAAAACTATGTTGGGGATAACTAAGAGTCAGACATTTTAAGATTAATTTTATGGATATTTAGTTCATTATTTTAATTTTATAGTTTTATTTTATTTTTGTTTTGTGGTCGTTTTTATTTATTACTTATTTGTAAATAATCATTGTATATAATTGGTGTTTTGTCGTTATGTACAAGTTTTGGGATTACTGTTTAGTTTTTATGTATTATTGTGTTGAGGTTTGTACACTCCCCCACACACTTCATTATTCATGCATTATTACTTCGGCCGTCTACCAGATCTATTTACCTATTGATAAGGATGCATTAGCTTATCGTCATTGGGCCTTCGTGCACATTTCGGCATTGCACCGATGTATCACTCGGATTGTTACTGGATATGTCCCCATATTGTCTCGTACATTTTCGTGTCATGTTTGTGATATCCGGGTCGTCACCTTCCACAAGTGATGGTAGTCCGGGGACCTAGAGGAAGTCTAGTACCACCAAATTCTGTATGTATGGATCTTAGAAGTTCACCATAGGGTATGGCCTCTTAGACTGAACGAACCTTGTAAGATCAAACATCTTTGTATAGGAAACGAAAGTATACTTTTTTATGGTTATTTATTATTCGACATAAAGTCAGGAAAACTTCCATCCCACAATCATAATGAATCACCGTCATATGAGCCTGAGTGAATTAAGGCACCATTGCACTTTGATATCCTTATGCCACAATGGAAGGCTCACAAAAAAAAACATTTCATAATTCCATCCACATGCATATCATGCACTCATGAAAAAAATAATCATAATAGCATCTATATAAATGTAAAAAAAAAGAAAAAAAAATCATAGCATTCACATGCATATTATGTACTAAATAAAAGCAAAAAAAAAAACATTATAACATCCATGTGCATGTCATGCATTTAAAAATAAAATCATTTCATACTAGCATCTATAACCATATCATGTGTAAAAAAATAAAATAAAAATGTGTTACTTGCATTCATGCACTCAATCATTCATTTTCATGCATTCGCGTCCCAAAAAAATTGAAGGAAAAAGAAAAGAAAATAGAGGATTCACGCGACATTCATGTCACCGCGATATTCATGTCACCGCAACATTCATTATATCACTTATGTGAAGTGCATTCATAGTCATATATCCATTACTTACACCTATGTGAAAGGACTAACATTATCATAGGTTTTTTTAGATCTTTTATTGAATGATATCTCATTCTATATATCACAAGACCATAAATTATCAACAGAACAGATTTAATCATATTGTGGGGTATGTGTGCTCACTCTATGATTGTCTTCAACCACTACACGATCTATAGATGTTATAACCCTAGAAAACGGTTGTGGGGTGGTCAACATGTAATGTGGAAAGTTCTTCGTTCGATAATGGAAATAGTTTTAATAATTCAAAAATAAAATTTTTAAACCAAACTCCTTGCGAGTCACAAATTTAAAATTGGAATCATTGTGAGACCTTGGAAAAACAACACTAATCAAAGTCATATTTCCAACACTAGAGCTCGAACAACAATGAAGGCTAACAATTCATAAAATGAAGGAATCTAGGTGTCAACATAGATGACGGGACGAGGAGAAGGGTTCTGTCATTGATCCTTATTTCCAACTCTCCATCAGTGCCTTGGAGAAAGACAAACCGTTCGTAAATCATGTCATCCTTCCTGACGAAGACAATGATCCGAGCCAATGATTGACATAGTTGCTTAGTAATTATTTGATTATGTTGTAATTCATACATTTTGAATTTTCTTTGGACTTATATTTATGTTACTTGAGACAATATCTTAGTGAATTTGCATGACTATCTAATGATTCTTCTCCATTCATCCATTTTTGTCATCTTCATTCTCACATACTTACCTTTCTTCCTTACCATTGTGAACATCCATATTTATGTCCCATTTCTTTCCATGATGTTACACAAATCAACACATGTATCACAATTTTGTAGAGATTTTGTTCAGTTATAGGGTACTTGAACATTTATCCATTGATTCTTTTGCGGTACTTGATAATAATCCCATTGAGTTTGGTGATGGAGAAGATGGTCGAGGATTAAAGGAAGAGATAATGAAATAATGGCATTCAAGTTTCATAGAAATGTCTCGACATATAGAATGAGTGGCTAATGTTGTATTGGAACCCAAAAAAGGAGAGAAACTGAGAATGTGGGTGAACAACCAAAATTTGAACAAAACAAGTCTGAAAGATGATTTCCTCATCCTCACGTTGATGTTTTTGTCAATGGTGTGACCATGAGTCATAAGTTATCCCTAATGGAAGAATATGTGGGGCATCATAGACAACAATGGTGTACGAGATGGAAGTTGTTTCACCCATAGAAGTAGAGATTTCCTTGTTAAGAGTCTTGATGGAAGCAGAGCAAGAAGAGTCAGTATGGGTTAACCTCAAGTATAAGCAATTGCTCATGATTGAAGAGAAAAGGTTGGCAACCATTTGCCACCATGGTCAATTATACCAACATAGAGCGATAAGAGCTTTTGATAAGAAGGTTAGTCCTAGAGAATTCGAAGTTGGGGACTTAGTTCTTAAAAAGATCCTCCAAAATCAAGAAGATGTTCGTGGAAAATAGACCCCAAGCCATGAAGGTCCCTAGATTGTCAAGAATGCATTATCAAGGGTGACTCTGATCCTGCAAGACATGGATGAGAACGTTTTATTCAGACTTACGAACATAGACGTGATTAAGAGGTTATATGCCTAAAAAAGAGAAAGGAAAAAAAAAAAAAAGAGAAAGAAAAAAAAAAGAAGAAAAAAAAGCACGTTAGGTTGAAAACTCGAAAGAGCAACCTAAGCAAGAATTAGGGTATCAATAAAAGCGTGGTAGGTTGAAAACCCGAAAAGGCGACCTAGGAAAAAGTTAACGCAATAAAAATGCATTTTTTTTCTTACGGGTCTGTCATGCTATGGGCGAATCAAGATCACCCTCACGTTTGTGAATCAAGTGGGAATCATAAAAGTTTTGAGTAATGTGGAAATGAGTAAGAAGTTCTGGGAAAAATCAAACAATGTTAGCATATGGTCCAGTTATTCAACTATCTCAGAAGAACAATTGATGGGTGAGCAATTACCTTATACTCGGGAAAAGTTTTGAAATTTTTTGTAACTTGTTCTAATCTTACAAGACATGTATGGAAATTTTTTACCCAAACCTATGAATACTGATGCAATCAAGAGTGTCTATGCCTAAATATAGAAACTTGAAATAAAATAAAAGCCAGTTAGGTTGAAAACTAAAATGGTGAGCCTCAGCAAAAATTAGGGTATGAATGAGAAACCCGTTAGGTTGAAAACTGGAAAGGGAAACCTAAGAAAAAGTTAGGGCAATGAAAAGGCGACTATCTTGAAAGTCTACTACTATAGGGGTCAGCCATAATCCTCCATATGTCTACACATCAAGTTGGAATTGTAGAAGTTTTTGGCATTATGGGATGTAATATTAAGTTATTGGGAGTACCAAACAAGGCTAGCACGATGGTCTAGTTATTCGGCCATCTGGGGAGGTCAATTGATAAATAAGCAAATACGTTATACTAGGGCAATAAATTTTGCAAAATTTTGTAACTTGTAATACTTTTCGTAACACATATATCCTTAGATCTTCCTATTAAAATTCCTTGAATAGAAGAAAATTTATTCATCTTCCTACTATACATTACTGTGTGCATGTTCACTAAGATAAATCTCGAGTTATATAAATATGATGTTTGAACTGCATAATCAGGTAACTCTTATGATATTGTCTTTCACTAGCGGTTCAAGCAAACAAAACTCATCGGAACTAAGTCTCGAGGTGTATATCAACGAGGAACATAACCGTAAGGAAGGAAGGCAGCACCCCAAGGGGATTCCAAGAAGAAAAAATGAAACAAAAACAAAACAAAAAAAGAATGTGATTGATATCGACTCGATAAGTTGTTGTCTACCGGGGAAGCGTTATGGTTTCATATCAATCAAACTTTATAACGATAATCAAGTCATTCACATATGTGTAACCCATCATGCATGTATCATTACAAACATTTGCATTAGCACTATCATATGCATGCATGGCTGGAAGTCTTGACCACGAGCATTCTTTTGTTTTGACCCAGAGTTCCTCATCATCTGTGCGTTCCCGTGGTCTCCCTTTTGCACCTCGACCTCTCAGCGGTCACGTGACTGTGTTGTGACCCCTCCATGGTCTCTTTTATTCTTTTAGACCCCGACCCTTTAGCGGTCGCGTGGTGGTGCTTTGACCCCTCAGTGATCTCTTTTATCCTTTTGAACCCAGACCCCTCAATGGTCGCATGATCATGTTTTGACCCATCAACGGTCTCTTTTATCCTTTTGCACCCCGACCTCTCAGCGGTCGCGTGATTGTGCTTCGACCCCTCAGTGGTTTCTTTAATCATTTTGCACATCGACCCCTCAGCGGTCACGTGATTGTGCTTCAACCCCTCAGTGGTCTCTTTTATCCTTTTGCACCCCGACCCCTCAACGGTCGCGCGATTGTGCTTCGATCCCTCAGTGGTCTCTTTTATCCTTTTGCATCCCGACCCCTCAGCGTTCGCGTGATTGTACTTTGACCCCTCAATGGTCTCTTTTATCCTTTTGCACCCCGACCCCTCAACGGTCGCATTATTATGCTTCGACCCCTCAGTGGTCTCTTTTATCCTTTTGCACCTCGACCCCTCAGCGGTCTCGTGATTATGCTTCGACCCCTCTGTGGTCTCTTTAATCCTTTTGCACCCCGACCCCTCTATGATCGCGTGATTGTGCTTTGACCCCTTAGTAGTCTCTTTTACCCTTTTGCACCCCGACCCCTCAGCGGTCGCGTCATTGTGCTTTGACCCCTCAATGGTCTCTTTTATTCTTTTGCACCCAACCCCTCAGCGGTCGTGTGATCGTGCTTTGACCCCTTAATGGTCGCTTTGATTCTTTTGCACCTCAACCCCTTAGTGGTCTCGTGATTGTGCTTTGACCCCTCGATGGTCTCTTTAATCATTTTGCACCCCGACCCCTCAGTGGTCGCGTGATTGTGCTTCGACCCCTAAATGGTATTTTTATCCTTCTGCATCCCAACCCCTCAGCGGTTGCGAGATTGTGCTTTGACCCCTCAGTGGTATCTTTATCCTTTTTTTCACCCCGACCCCTCAGCGGTCGTATGATTGTGCTTTGACCCCTTAGTGGTTTCTTTATCTTTTTACATCCCGACTCCTCAGCGATCGCGTGATTGTGTTTTGACCCCTGTAGTGGTCTCTTTATCCTTTTGCACCTCGACCCCTCAGCGGTCGCGTGATTGTGCTTTGACCCCTCAGTGGTCCCCTATCCTTTTGCATCTCGACCCCTCAGCGGCACGTGATTGTGTTTTGACCCCTCAATGGTCTCTTTTGGTCAACCTTAGGACTCGTGAGCTCTTTACCCACTAACCTCGAGTGCGTGTTGTGTGCTTGAGTTTGAGGCTTTTTCCTCCGAGTGTTATTCTCCCGTCAAAATTTGATTTTTTTTAATCTTTACTTCATTCTCACCAGGATAACTTTAGCAACATTTGTCGCTCCTGTTATCTAATGAAAAACAAGTAAATATGGGCAACTGTAAACACCAAATTTTGACCGGGGGTAATTTGGTTTTCGAAAAAATAAATAGTAATAGTAATAGGTGAAAAGATTAAAAGGGGGTGACCAGTTGGGCTTGTTGAAGCCCATTCAGATTATGTTTTCTAACCTAATCCCCTTTATAAACCTTGTTTTTAGAAATAGGGAGAGGTCGATTCATTTTTTTAAAAATAATAGAGGGAGGAGGCAACCCTAGTTTTTAATGGAGAGGTAGATTCAAAAAGGAGGGAGAAGGAGGCACACATGAAAAAAACATTTGATAAGTAGAGAAAAGATAAACTAAAACAATAATATCATCTTCTTCATCTTCCATAAGCAAGTATTTTTCTTCTCATTTGATTCATTCTCTTTTTGTTAGTATAATGTGTGTTGTCTAGTAATTGTGTTTGAAAACTAATTTCATTGTTGAACATCTCACATTGTTGTTAACCCTAACCCTCAATTTAATTTTACTCTAACTCTAATCCCCAAATTGATTTTAAAACCATTAGCCCCAAATTGATTTAATTTAACCATAAACCCCAAATTAATTTTGACCTAAATCCCCCAATCAATTCCAAACCTTACCCCTAAATCCTCAATTTTTTTCCTTTTGATTATTATATATTTATTAACTTAATTTTTTTCGTTTCTGTTACTATTCTTATTATTTTATTTATTTCTTTTAATTATTATTATGTTTTTTTTTATTTTGTTTTATAATAATTGTTATTTGTTTACTTAATAAAGAATGTATATATATATATATATATGTGTGTGTAAAATGTAGTAAAAAATAATTTTTAAAAAACAATGTGACGTAAATCACTACAGGCCTAATGTCTTGTCGCGTTACTTTATGTTGTAAATTTATTTTCTAATAATTTTTTAAAACAATATGAGGTAACTCACTAAGTCCTAGTGGCTTGTTGCGTTAACTTATGTTGTAATATCTCTTCAAATAATTTTCAAAATCAATATGAGGTAAGCCACTATAAGCCTAGTGCCTTGTCGCATTAGCTTATGTTGTATTTTTTTCAAATAATTTTTAAAGCAATATGAGTTAACCTATTATAGGCCTAGTGCCTTGTCTCGTTACCTTATGTTGTAATTTTTTCAAATAATTTTTAAAGCAATATGAGTTAACCTATTATAGGCCTAGTGCCTTTTCGCGTTACCTTATGTTGTAATTTTTTCAAATAATTTTTAAAGCAATATGAGGTAACCCATTATAGGCCTAGTGCTTTGTCGCGTTACCTTATATTGTAATTTCTTTCCAAATAATTTTTAAAGCAATATGAGGTAACTCACTATAGGTCAAGTGTCTTGTCACGTTACCTTATGTTGTAATATATTTTCAAATAATTTTTTAAAGCAACATGAAGTAGCCCACTATAGGCCTAGTGCCTTGTCGCACTACTTCATGTTGTGAATTTCATAATAAAAATATATCACTAATAAAACTTATTTTTAAAAGAACTACGTAGCCTTGATTTCTCTATTACAGCTAGAGATACGTAGGAGCAGATTTCCCTATCAGACACCAAAAAAAAATGATTTTTGTCTTTCTTTATTTTGTTTAATAATGTGATGGTAAAATTAATGTTTTCAATAAATATTCACATAATTGATCTAGGTACCATTTTTATAACGGGCGGTATAAGGTGCCTAATACCTTCCTCATTCGTACCGACTTCCGAACTTAATTTCTCTGTGCGAGCATACCAAACATTTTTCTAAAAATTGGTTTTTCATGTTTTCCCTCTTAAAAACATCGATGACGACTCTATTGCATTTGATTGAATATTTCTCGTCGCACCCACGAAAATGGGGTAGCAACAGATAATCTCATAGGATAAGAGGGTGATATCTACTAGACTATCACTGCAACCTAGCCAAGTCCCAATCCTACAAAGACCATATATGTTATGTTGGACATCTTTACCACTTCTCTTCTTTTATCAACTATGCTAAATGTTCTAACAATTAAAAAAATTATATTTAGTAGTAAGTACTATCTCTGAACCCACCACTTACAAACAAGCCTCTCAAGAATCTCATTGGCAACATGCTATGCAAACTAAATTAGATTCCTTTCCAATAACAACACTTGATCTTTTATATTCCTTCCCACCGGTAAGTCTCCAATATGTTACAAATGGGTCTATAAGACCAAACTTCATGCTAATGGTTCCCTTAAAAGGTATAAAGCAAGGTTAATTTCAAAGAGATACACCCAATTAGAAGTATCTAGATATCAAGAATGATTTCCTCTATGGAGACTTATATGAAGAAGTATACATGACTCCTCTTCCTGCCCTTTCTGTGCCTAATCCTGACCTTGTATGCATACCACCTTATCTCTTGCCCTAGTTTCCTTTGGTTATACCCACCCTCAAGCTGACCAAGCTCTCTGCACTAAGTCCACTGGTCATTCCCTAACCATCATCCTTGGTTATGTAGATGATATAGTTTTACCAAGTAACAACTTATCTAAAATACAACAAGTCAAGGCTTACCTAGATACTTCATTCAAAATCAAACACTTAGGTCCCCTTAGGTATCTCTTAGGCCTAAAAATTGCTAGGTCCAAGGCTGGTCTTCACCAAATTAGAGAAAATATGTCATGTCCTTACTAAATGACTATGATTCCTTGGTTTCTAAGCTATCTATTGTTCCATTTGACCCTTCAACTAAACTCCAAGGATTAGGATATTGATTTATCCATCCATATCCAGACCTAACTTGTCTTATGTTGTTCAGCAACTTAGCTTATACATGACCAAGCCTATGGATCTTCACCACAAAGCAACCCGAAAAGTTCTTCATTATCTTAAAACTTCACCTGCTCAAGGCCTCTTCTTTCTCTTGAATGTTGATCTTAAACTCACTGCTTTTGCTGACTGTGATTGGGATGCTGCCCAGACACTAGAAAGTCGACCATTGGGTTCAACATTATTCTTGGTTCCTCTCCCATCTCTTGGAAGACTAAAAATCAAAATACTTTTAGTAGATCCTCCTCGTAAGCAGAATACAGGGCACTTGCTAGTGTCTCATATGAACTACAATGGCTAAGCTATCTCTTCACTAATTTTGGTTTTTCTTTTTCTATTCCTATTGACGTTTATTGTAATAATCAATCTGCGATTTATCTTGCACATAATATAGTTTTCCATATGATAACAAACCACATCGATATTGATTGCCATGTTGTTCGTGAAAAGATTCAAAAGGGCCTCATCCACCTCATGCCAATTGCATTTACAAACCAACTTGCAGATGCATTCACCAAACCTTTGCCCGCTACTTCATTTCATGATTTTGTTTCCAAGTTGGGGTTGTGTTCTCTTCATTCCCAAAGCCCAACTTGAGGATACGTGTCAAAGTAGTTAATTAATTAATAGATATTCAATTTTATTAGTTGTTCGCTTTTTATTGGTTCTCTATTTTTAGCCTTTCCAGTTAGGTAAGTTAGTTATTCTAGTTGGCAGTTATTCCTCTTTTAGTTAGGATTAAGTTTATGTAAAAATACATTGTATTCCATTTCTAATGAGAAAATGAAATACACGCATATTCTTCTCTTTAGTGTTCATGCTTCTTCTTTCTGCATATTCTTTTTCTTCTCCATGAGGAGTTTGAGAATACCCAACATGAGAAAAAATTAACCATAATTCATCACATTCTATTTTGTATTATTGTCAAACTAAACCATGTTAAGTTTAATATAAAGTTACTCTCCAAAGTCGATATGAATTTGAATCATCTCCCATAGTTACATATCTCCGATAAGTGTTGGGACATATGATAAAATCATTTCTTACATTTATCTTCCTTCTTTTTTCTAAAAATACTAAACTTATGTTCAAAAATTGTTAAAGATGTGTAAATAATATAATTCCCTTTTAATATTTATGCTATATCCGATTCTAGATTAAAGTATTCTTTTATTGTGATTCACTCTGTTGAAATATATTTTGGTGTTTTGGGTTAATATTTATTGGACTATTAATTATTTTAAATCCATTTACCTTTTAGTTGTTGAATTAGTTTTGGTTGTTAGGTTAGTTAATTTTCATTCCTTTTATATAAGTTCTTCATTGTAACTTTGTAGATCATTCATTATCATTCTATCAATTAAATTCATTCAATCGATGAAAATATCTCAAAGTTGTCCACAAATAAGATTGAATTAATTAAGGTACATGTAGTTGAATTAAACTATTAATGAATATATTTAGACCTCTGAAGACTAAAATTAGAACAAATAATTAATGAAAATCAACCGTACACTAAATAAATAATGGAGCAAAATCCTTTTTGAGCTTTGCACGAATGACGAGTAATCTGATTTGGTGAAGACAAAACATCAATTTCAATTTGAAAATCAATCACCTTACATAACAAAAGAAGCCAGAACACGCCTATCACATTTTGTAGCACATGATACTAAGAATATGGGAAACTGTGAAAATATAACGAATAAATAATTTCAATACCAAATAATTAAACTATATACATGCACATAATATATGTTTGATCTATTCAATATAAGTTGTCTGCAGCAAAGATAAATACATTCTCAAGGTTGTTATGCTTGGAAGTTGGTACTTATTGTAAAATTCAACTTTAGGATAATAAAAGTGTAAAAGTTTAAGATAGTAAAGAGATTGGTCTAACTCCATTTTTGGTGTTCCCAGCCATTTGTTGATTTCGGATGTGTATCCTGAGAAGCTACCATGTGGATAGATATAAAACATGTCACAATGAGAAATGGAACAATAAATAATATTAGATTATTAATTTTCATTAAGTACAATAAAATCATCAATATTTGATTACACCACTTACTTATATCAATTCCGAGATATAGAGTAAGTTGAAAAATCTTCTACAAGTTCTTCGTCATCTAAATTTTTTGGGGTTGCACAATAAACATAGAAAAAAGAAAACATTAAATACAAAAATGAGATAATTAAAAGCAAAAGTTAATAAAACTTAGAAACTGGCCATGAGTTCAGGCAAGAGACAATTTCAATACTTGTCAAGTATACGTCCCCCAATTCTGATGCAATTATTGTGATTGGTACACTTAAGATATCCCATGCCATGAATGAAAGCATGTGATATTTGAATTCTACTGATTTCTGATACTCTAATATATCCAATTATTCTCTATAATCACACATCTTTTCATCCACGTATACTTTCAAATCAGATTCATTAATTGTTCACTCATATGTTGCATGTTGGAACTCGCCAAACTCATCCAAATAATTTGCATAGGGTATACTAGGGCTTCCTCTCATGGATTGTGAGTCAAATAATTGTTGTATAGCTTGTGAAGATTGGATTTGAATGAATTCTAAAAAAAAAAGATTCAACTTTTCATAAACTTCCTTTGCTTTCTTAAATTCATTTTGACCATAAAGTTATGTTTAACAAAATTCAACAAGACACAACTTGTAGCGAGAATGTAAAATCATAGCAAATGAGAGAATCAAACTATAAAAATCCCAATATTTTTCAAATTTCCCCTTCATTTATTTGGCCATGCAACCAATAAGGTCATCTCTATCATCATAAGTGCAAGCATCCCAAAGTCAATCGTGAATTTTCCATACATTAAAAAAGTATAAATTTGTTGTTGCATAAGATGTGCCTGAAAATATGATATTGATATCATAGACTGGTTTTAAAAATTTTGCTATTTTTCTAAATCATCCCACTCCTATTCTGATGGACAACTATCAGAGTTTGGTTCATCATCACAAAGGTGTGCATATGCTTCATAAAATCACATTCTCCAACATCAAGTAAGTGGAGTTCTGCCTAGTTGGTACATCTAGACGTACTCTCTTGGAAATTTTGGAATCAAAACTTTGGTCTAAAAAAAAATGCAAATGTTGACTTCCTTGCACTTGACCCTCTAACATACTTCACACTCTCACGAATTTTGAACAAAGCATCACTTATGACCTTTAGACCCTCTTGAACAATCAAATTTAGAATGTGTGCACCAAACCTAACATGGAAATATTGTCCACCGCTAACTAAACCATTTCTAAATTAATGGTTCTTTTTCAACAAATTCACCATGTTTATAATATATGCTGCATTGTCTAAATTGATGGTGATTTTTTTTTTTCAATCCCCCGCTCCTTAAGTAGATCTAACAACTTAACAAAAATATTTGCACTAGTGTAGGGTAGTGGGAAATGAAAGAAGGCTATCACTTTCATTGTAATTCCCAGCCCTTGGAAATGAAATATGCAGTTACCACCAAGGGGGATAAGAGCGAGGGCCAAGCAGTGTGTGTGGCCTATTCTGGGCGGTTTTGGCGCCCGTGCGAGGACCAGACAGTTATTTTGGCCATTTTTTGGTGGATTTGTCGCTTGAGCGACAGTCCCTCGCTTGGGCGAGAGTCAGACAGAGAATTAAGTTTGTTTTGATGAATTTGCCGCTTGAGCGAGATACAGACAATAATCTTGATTGTTTTTGATTGATTGATTGCTTAGGCAATAGCTCTAGCTTTGATGAGAAATGTATTTAATACTTGGGAGAGACTGTGGCTCAAATGAGGAGTCTGATGCCCAAATCAACAAACTTATACAATTACCTTTGTTCTTGCACCTTATAAGGGCAAGGTCTCCGACGGTGATTTCGTGACTAGGGCAGTGCCCAAAAAGGATTATATGATACCATACATCGAGATCGTTTGACCGTAAGAGTCTTGGCCATGTGGTTGTCTAGGGTAATTCAATGACGGTTCATAGTGGTAAGGACATTATTCCTCTATTACGTGATGACGTAAGATCGGGTACCATAAGAAGTATTCCTCTAGGAGATGTCTTAGGTTGGGCCGATCATATAAAAGAATGATTAAAAGATTTAATCGGCTAACCTCGGTTAGTATGCATACTCATTATGGATAATGAAGTAGTGGAGAGGAAATTTATGGGAGATGAACGAGCCCCGCGATGTTGAGAGGGACGACAATGGCAGTGATTCGTCAGCAAAGTCTTGAGACGAGTATAGGTGAGACGAGTCCCTTGTATTCATGGATGAGGTATTATGTTGGATCGGACAGTTCTCACAATACAAACTAGACGATCTCTAACAACCCCTCTTTGTAATCAGGATCAATGAGAGGGATGCCCAAAAAATGTTTGATATGACACCGTCCTAAAATGTACACTTCTTTTGGAACAAATCGATCATATATTCTTGCGAGGAATAATTTGGTGCATTCAAAACGGCTTGTTATGGGACCTGTACTCTCGGTTATTTCTGAATAGTTTATTGGGAGGATATTGGTGTAAGGATGGATGAAATAAACATAGCATTCATACATTGAGCTCATGGATATTGATCCTCATAGTTTTAGTTATAACATCATTCATCATTTGCACTTGTGTATATGATATTGATCCTCACTTGTGCTACTAGTCTAGCTTTATTTCTAACAATAATTCCATTTTCATCTGATTTATTACGGAATCCCCAACGAGTTCCTATAACATGTCTATTATCTGGTCTAGGAACAAGTTCCCAAAATTCATTTCTCTCAAATTGGCTCAATTCTTCTTGCATAGTAAGAATCCACTGTTCATCCTCGATTGCATCATCAATCTTGGAAGGTTCTATTTGAGAAATGAAGGCCATGTTCAAACAATCATCATTTAGCTTTAAACAAATAGTGACACCCTTACTTATGCCGTCAATGATGTTGTCAATAGGATGGTCTCGATGAGTTCTCCATTCTTTGGGTAAATCAGAATGAATATGCTCTTCTTGATAGGATATAACATTATCCATTTTCAAGTGCTCAGTATTGGTTGTTCCATTGGCAAAAGAATCCTCCTTTAAAAGGGAACTTGGCAAGTCCTCTTCATCAAGAGTTAAAACATCCTTTGTTATAGGATTGGTTTCACCAAAAGATACATGAACAGATTCTTCCATGGCTAAAGTTCTTTTATTGAAAACTCTATAAGCTATGCTCGTAAAAGAGTAGTCTAGGAAGAGTCATTCATCAGCTTTTGCATCAAACTTGCCTAAGTTTTCTTTACCATTATTTAAAACAAAACATTTACAACGAATACATGCAAATGAGAAATGTTTGGTTTTCTACCTTTAAAGAGTTCATAAGGGGTTTTCTTGAGAACTGGTCTTATAAGAACTCTGTCAGAAACATAACAAGCCATACTAACTACATCAGCCCAGAAATATTTTGGGAGATTAGTTTCATTCAACATTGTACGAGCAAGTTCTTCTAAGGACCGATTCTTTCTCTCTAAAACAGCATTTTATTGTGGTGTTCTAGGAGCAGAAAAGTTGTGATTGATACCTAGATCATCACATTATTCTTCAAAAGAAGCGTTTTGAAATTCTCCCCCATGATCACTTCTTATAGCAGCGATTTTCAGAGATTTTTCATTTTGAACTCTTTTAGTGTATTTTCTAAATGCGTTGAATGTCTCGTTCTTATGAACTAAGAATAGAGTCCAAGTATATCTTGGTCAATCATTTACTATAAAAAGAGCATATTAATTACCACCATAACTCTTGGTTCTTAAGGGGCCAAATAAGTCCATGTGTAGTAACTGCAATGGTCTATCGGAAGAAACCATATGCTTAGGTTTGAAAGAATTTTTTGTTTGTTTACCTATTTGACAAGCACTACATAGTTTGTCTTTAACAAACTTCATTTTGGGTAAACCAACAACTAAATCTTTCTTAATCAATTTATTCAAATGATTCATATGAAAATGATCCATATGAACATAAACATTTTATTGGTAAAGAGGAATCTATGTCAATCATATAAATATTATTTATTCTCTTACCAATTAGTTTAGAGTTATTAGAATCCTTACTTTCGATGATACATTTATCCAGGTACCATATGAAATCTTCTGTCGCATAGTTGACTTATGCTTAACAGGTTGTGCTTGAGTCCTTAGACATATAATACTCCTTCTATAGTTGTTGAAGGTGGTTTACCGATTCTACCAACTCCAATTATTTTTCCTTTGTTGTTATAACCATATGTGACATAGCCTTTGTCCCTTGGAGTAAGAACAAAGAACTTATCTTTGTCGCTTGTCATGTGTTTTGAGCAGCCGCTGTCCAAGTACCATAAATTGCAGGCGGCTCTCAAATTTTCCTACAAAATAGGTTAAGTAATATTAGGTATCCAATTTGCTTTGGGTCCTACATGGTTAGCACCTTTCTCAACCCATTTATAATGACCTAAGGGTACACCATGTTTTCTAATCATGCAAGTGTTTAGTGTATGCTCATGATTCTTACAGTAAGTTCATATGTGATGATGCTTATGTATCCTTGATTTGTTATTATTAACATTAGATGCAGGGATACTTTGTTCTTGAAAGTTTATCTTTATTGAGATATTTTGTTTTTTAGAAACTTGGCTGTTAGAATAGCCAAGACCTCTCTCTAAACCTTGATAATTTTTTCGAGTTCTTTGCTACTCTAGTTTTTGTTAAGTTCAAGACTTAATGTTGAAACTTTATTTTCAAGAGTAATGCAATTTTTACATGAAGACGATGATGGTTTATTTCTGAATACTTCTAACTCATTTTTTGTTTTAAAAATAGTTTGGTGAATTTGACGTATCCATCATGTAAATCATTAAATGCAATTTGCAATTAGAAGAAGAAAATATGTTAGATTCATTTACCTCTTCATCATCTGAGTGATGAGATGCCATGAGAGAGAGAGATGTGCTTGTTCTTTATTTTCTGGTTCAGAGGCAGAACTGGTATCATTATCTTCCCAAGTAATATAGGATCTTCGTCTAGTCTTCATTTCATTCTTACCCTTGAAGGTATTCTTCTTCAAATTTGGACATTCCATTTTCATATGACCAGACTTGCCACATTCTAAGCATGTAATGTTTTGGTTTGAAGTGGAAACGTCATTGCTCTTGGTAAATTTCTTCATTTGTCCAGTTTTAGCGCCTTTGTTCCTTTTAAGGAACTTGCTGAACTTCTTTACAAACAAACTTATATATTCCATCTCTTGTTTTTCAGATTCATCTCCTCATGAATCATATATATCCACTTTTGCCTTGAGAGAGATATTGTTCTTCTTCTTTTCTTGCTCTTCATGTTGTTCAAGCTGACTGAGTTCTAGTTCATGTTCCTGCAATTTACCAAACAAAGCCGCCAGTGACATTTTTGATAAACTTTTCTTTTCAGAAATGGCTGTAACTTTTGGTTGCCATATTCTGGTAAGTGACCTTAGAACTTTGAGGTTCAAGTCACTATTTGATAAAGTTTTTCCAAATGCAATAAGATGATGTGTAAGGTGAGTAAATCTCTTTTGTAAATCAAGTATTTTCTCTTTAGGCTTCATACGAAACATTTCGTATTCCTGGGAAAGAGTATTTAGTCTCGACCTTTTTACCTCATCAGTTCCTTCATGAGTGGTCTCTAGAGTATCCCACGTTTCTTTAGCAGATTCGCAGTTTGATACTCTAAAAAATTCATCAATGTCGTGTGCAGAAGTGAGGATATTTTTTGCTTTCAGATCATATTGCACTTTCTTCTTGTCTTCTTCATTCCATGAGGATTTCGACTTTAATTCCCTTATACTATTGACAACCGTGAAGGGTTCATAGGGTCCTTCCTCAATTGCGTTCCAAATGTCCAAATCTTGAGATTCTATAAAGATTATCATTCTGATCTTCCAGAAGTCGTAGCATTCTCCAACAAAGCTTGGAGGACGAGTGATGTTGGAACCTTCTCCTAAAAATGATCTTGCAGCCATCTCCTTAACAGGATCAATTTTGAGAATAAATTACTCATAAAAAAAAGTTTTGGTGCCAATTGCAAGACTGAGATGGCAACTATGAGGGGAGTGAATTAGTTGTTTAAAAGTATGACTGATTTTTCGGCACAATTCAAGACTTAATAGCAACGAAAAATTATATGCAGAAATAATCAAGTAAATATAAGGAGATAAGGGAGAAGAGAGTACACAGATGTTTTTATACTGGTTCACCTTCTTGTCCACTAAAGGCTACGTCTAGTACTCTTGTAGCACAAGAGATTTCTTCAATAGATATTAAGAGTAGTAATTACAATTTCTCACCCCCGGGATTCCCTTATACCTTACTCGCTCTCTAACACTTATATCGCTCTCTAACACTTATATCGCTCTTTGGAAAACACCCTTTCCAAGTGATTCTATCCATTTTCTTATCACACCCTGTGAAAAAAAGTAATTCATAACTTTGAATGAAGAATATTTTTAACAATGGCAATGGATTGCCTTTACAATATTTTGAAATTATAAAGTTTTGCAATTTAATAACTCAATATATACTTTAGTACTAATGCTCACAAGGTTTGAATAACTTGCAATAATAATTAATGAAACTTTGCAAATCAAGTTCTGAAAGTTATGAACAAGTTGCACCAAGTGTAGAACAGTATTTTAGAAAATTGTAGTTTTAGTGAGTGATTTCAATCTGAGTTATGTTATGAAATTGTGTGTACTCTTATTGTTTCAAATGATTTCAAAGCTTTTATATAGACTTTCCAATCAACCATAGTACCTCTATGAAAAGGTAGGATTCATTTGGAATGAAATCATTTCATTTGGGTTGAAAGTTGTGTGATTTGAATATGAAAACTGGTGTAACAGCTCTCAGTAATCGATTGCATACTTGATGTATTCGATTACCCAACCTTGTTGTCCAATTGAGAAATTGATTTTAACAAGCAGTAGTCGATTACTTCAAATGGTGTAATCGATTATCCAACTGTTCTGTCCAACTTGGTAATTATTTACCATGTTGTATAATTGGTTACCCACATGGTATAAACGATTACCCTGATCAATTTTTGTAGGATAACTCGTTTTCACTCATGTAACATGTTACTTAGTTCCGGTAACCTGTTACTTAGTCACAGTAACCTGTTACTTAGATCTAAAAACCTGTTACGTAGTATTTTGAAAATTGTTTTTATTTATACTTGTGTTTATCAAAAAAAATTAAAATACTTTTGAGCATTATTACTAAGCGTATAAATTAGAGTGTAAGGATAGAAGTATCTAAAGACTTATATTCTAATTTCTTCAAGCTTTGTCTTTATTGTCTTCATAAGTATTCTTCATTTTCTTCTTTTATGTGATGTTGGTGTCTTCATCAAAACCTTGCCAAGGTCCAGAGCCAGATCTTCTTCAGAGAGGAGAGCCGCTCGGCAGACCATCCCGAACCTTAGGCAGATGTGAGAGTGTGGTTTAGGCTGCAGAATTCGTCCTATGACCCGGAGGAGAGATGAAGGCTAAGGAGGAGCTGGAAGCTGAAGAAGAGGATTGTGTGGAGTTAATCTGCATAGAGGACTCCATCGAGGTAGTAAACCTCTCATCTAATTCCGAGATGGAGGAGGATCCGAGCGGGTGTTCTAGCACACCCGCGAACATTGGAGCTAGTCGTTAGCAGCCATTTCCATTTTTGTTTTGCTTTTTGAGTAGAGTATCTGTGTAGGGTACTTTTCATGTGCTGAATGACTCAACCTATTTTGTATAGTTTCAGTTTAGGCGAAGATTTCATTCTGCCTTGTATTTTGTACTAAGGTTTCACGCTCTTTAAATGAAGAATTATTCAAATATATGTTGAGTTATTTTTGGTTACCATTAGGTAACGATTATTGATTTTTCCATAATTTATGTTACTTAAAGTGATGTCCCGAAAAGAAATAAATATAAGGAAAATAACTTTATAGTACATTATTCAAAAAAAATTACCCATTAATGAGAAATATTTTTGGAGTCATTTTCAGGGCGTTACAACATGGTATCAGAGCGGTTATTTTCTCTCCAACCTTGAACATGGCCTCATATGCTTTCTTGTGTGACTTTGTGTGTTTAAGTATTTGCTTGTATTATTCGGTTGAAAATACAACTCATGGATAATTTCGATAGAAGAAGTGTCTCATACACGTCTAATGTTCACATATTTAAGATGGTTGGACGTGAAACTGCTAACCTGAACATCATGGCTGCAATGACTGTAGTGATTCAGAATGTGAACACAAATTTGCATAAGTTGAATCAATAACAACAACACCAACCAACTCAAGGACCGACTCAGTATAGGGGCTTGGACGAATTCTATCGTCGTCAACCCCCAAAGTTTGAAGGAGGTTTTGCACCAGATGCTAAAAATGACTAGATCCAGGAGTTAGAAAGGATCTTTCGGGAACTTCTATGCACTGAGGAGTACAAGGTCACTTATGCGACCTATATGCTGACTAAAGAAGTTGAGAACTGGTGGGTATTTACCAAACGTTAGATGGAGCATGAACAATAAGTTGTCAACTGGACAACTTTCAAAGATAGATTTCTACAGAAGTACTTTCATGCGGATATGAGGACCAAGAAAGAGATGGAGTTCCTGCATCTGCAGCAAGGGAGCATGATTGTTGAGGAATATGTTTCCAAATTTGAAGATTTGGCGAGATATGCCCCACACTACAATCAAGTGGGGAACGAAAGGTCCAAGTGTGCCTAGTTTGAGGATGGAATCAAACAGGACTTGAAGGTGATGTTTGTACATCAGCAGATACCATATTTTGCAACTCTGGTTAATAGATGCCGACTTTATGAGGAATGTGTGAAGGCAAGGAATGCGACACTGAAAAGTGTCATACCACTCAGAAATTCCTATGGACCCCAAAGGAATTTCGGGCAAGGACATGGAAGGGAAAAGCCCTTCAACCGCAACCAGAAACCCTATCCTTTGAGTAATATTTTTGGAGTAATTTTCGGGGCGTTACAACATAATAATATGGCGTATCATATTTGAGGTGCCACCACCTTCCTTTGACATGTACAACCGACCACATCTTTTGCACTTAACCTTAGGATCCTTGTCCTTGTCAGTAAACTTTTCAAAAATTTCCCAAGTTGCAGACCTTGTTCTTTTTGTTGATGGGGCTAAACTCATCTCAGTTTGTTCTTCTTCATTCGACATGTTTTGAATAAGAAAATCTTTCATTTAAAAAATGCACAAGTCAACAAGACCATCCAATTAATGTCATAATAAACATATTCGTAGAGCCTAACTACATTCAAAAGAAAACATATTCATTGAGTGAATAACAAATCAAATGTTCAAAAGAAATGTATATGTTTCCTCTCCCAAAAGAATGGTGGAAACCATGTTAATATTTTTAACTATATAACATATGTACTACAGTCTAGGAACACAATTTTGAAGAGATGTATTGAATGGAGTGAGGATATTATTGCATGGACAATGAAAATATAATAGAGAATATGAATTGGGTATAGTAGAATACACAATACATGAAAAGAAACCAAAACTGAGCATCAAGTATGTCTAAGAAAGCATTGGCAATAAATTGAGAAGACATATGAGTTTTAAAATTCAGAGGGACTTATAAAAGAAAAAAGGCAATACATGGTACAAAATATTTGTTAGCCATGGTTGCTGGCATAAAGGACAATGCAATTCTTAATTTCATTTAACAAAAACCTCTAGTCCATATGAAAATTTTGCTAATCCAAAAGTTCAATGTTTGGAATAACATACAGTGAGTTGTTATGTTCATAGTAATATGTTGTAAATGCCTATAATCGTATCAGTACAGAAGTGATTATAGACAAAAATGCTTCACATGCTAATCTATAGCATCTCAATTATCAAATCATAACGTGATTATAGACAAAAGTTATTTATTACATGTAGAAGAGAAAATACAGATATTATATTGTATAACATGGAAAATCGAATTATTCATTACTTGCAGAAGGAGCAAGTGACAATTACTTTGAGGTTCAAATGTCCTTCATGGATGAATTCCAATACCTATTTTTTAAATTCCCAAAAACAAAAGTTAGGGTTTTAATGAGAGAAATGAATCAAAAGATATATCAATCAATCATGAAGGAACATCAAAATTAACATAAAGCATTCAGGAAATAATCAAAGTTGGGGAAAATGAAACCTTCAATGAACATGAGAAGGAAGGAAGATATTGGAAAAAGATACCGCCATAGAAGAAGAAAACATTTGTTGAATAATGTTTTGTTAAAAAAGACAATGTGGTTGAAGGAATCCTTTTGTTAGAAAGAGGAGTTTGCAGGTTGTTTTTTTTGGGGGAAATGTTTTTATTTTTATTTGATTTTTGTACGGATTGGGTATCCATCCAAATGGATATCCGTTGAATATAATGGATGGATTTGAATTAATCCATTATCAACACTATCCATTTGATTATATATATTTAAATTCATTAGCTCTAACAGATGAATTTAATTCAGATGGATTGTAGATTGTGGATAATTTTGCCACCTCTACTTCCAACGCTTCAATCTGAACACTAGATAGCTTCAACTCATGTGTAATATGGAGAAGCTCGATAACCACCTCAGTCAGCTCTTAACAAGTCGCCTCATATTGAGTAGTGACAACAAACACTTGTTCCCCGGTAGCAAGAGCTTGACTCTCCAGCAGCTGACAAATCCCAGCTAAGGTCCCATCCATCCGAGACCTCAAGACGCCATCCAACTCTAGATAGTTCATCATTGAAGCATCATCCACCATCCACAACTTCACGATCTCGCACAAAACACGAAGTGGAACCTGATCGAAGTCGTCCTTGTATTAATCTGGTAGTTGGCGGTCATGGCATCGGTCAACTGAGCGACTATCAGCTACCCTCTTGGGAAAGCGAGGAGATTTTCCCTTATCAACAACAATAGCCAAGGCAGGACAATGAAGATCCGTCTGACAAACAAAAGATGACCCAAGAGCTTCACTAGACGAGCAGGAGAAAGATCGGGCGCTTTGGAGGAGGAAGGAAGAGACAGATTATGTTGACGTTTCCCAGAAGAAGGAACTCCATGATCGAGCAACCCCTCCACATTGCCAACGTTCTAGGTGAGACTCCACAATGCCCTATGAGCCTCCCTATGCTCCACCATATCAGTTGAAACAAGCACAAAAGTGGTTATCGTCACTGTCAAAATAAAGCAAAGGCAAACCGATCCAACGAACAACATATAGGTTGAAACACCATATACGACTGGACAATGATGTCTACTAGAATGCCCGATTTATAGGCTATACTACTAGATTGGGGGCAATTGTTCTATCCTGGTTCTATAGCACACATCATCACCAGGAAAAGACAATGACTGAGCAAGACAAATAGCTAGAACGCTCCCACGCCTCGACTGAGCAATCCAAGCCACCAGGTACTAATCAAGCAAAAGCAACAAGATAATACGAAATCAATTCTAACACTCTACTATCACGTCGCCAGCATGACACGTACCCCTATTATACGCTGCATGCTACTACACCCTATTGTGCCTCTCAACAGCAGATAGAATGGACTAATGACACCGACCAATATGGTTGAAAGTCAACTCCCATATAGTACATATCTGTCCAAGGCCGCATATCACAGGAAAAAGCAATCTTGTCTGGGACAGACCTCACAAGCCATTTAATCGACTAGACCAATAACATCTACAAAGAAATATTTCTCCTACTTCTCGACTATAAATAGGGGTTATTCCCCTTAAGGAAGTTTACACACTCTATGCACTCTCATTATTTACTCTTATTCGCATATTCTCTTGCTTTATTCACTATTCTCTAATATACTATATATCTGTCATTTATTGATTTGATTGTCGGAGAACTTTTTCAGATATCTCTCCTGATTAGATCAAAAAAACACCTCAAATTATACTAGAAGGTCCCAGCACAGAAACCAACGACATCTTCGCAGAGACTATTGAACAAGAATAAAGAACAGGAGGAATATGTATTAACTAAATATGAGCTTTAGGTATAATCTTATCCATAATTTGTTTATATTAATGGAAATCAATGCCATAACTATTATCTTTATATTTTGTTTAGAGATTGATATTCGGTCATTATTTTGTGTTAAGAATCGATCATTCATATAGTTGACCCACTTAGAGAAATTAATACTTTATTACTTTTTATATTATGTTTTAAAAAATTATAAAGGCAAAAAAAATTCACAACAAGATTTATGGAGCCCATGGTGGCTAGTGAGTGGTCTTGGAAAAGCAAGGCACAAAGAAAAAAGTGAAATTTAATTTGGCCACACGTAAAGTGGCTGCAACTTTTTTGGAGTCTTGAAGATGCAAGCATGTGGACCAGTGGATCATGCTTTTCTAATTTACAAATCCATTTGTGTTAGATGTGGTTACTAGTAGTAATATAATACCTTATTTCTTGTTAAGCAAATTTTATTAATAGTATAATGATTGAATGTCACCTAGTTAATGGATACACGTAGCTGCAATTCAGTTTGATTAGAAAGTCACCCATTTGTCGTATAAATCATCACTAATTTGGAGATTGAGTGATGATAAAGAATATTCATAAGATGACTTGTTCCATATCTAGAAATATTAAAATTAGAAATCCACGTAGCTATTTCTTATCTTTTTTAAGTGGGTTAGGTGTTAAGGGTTTAAGAGCCAACCAGCTAAGTTTGGCGCCTCAATCAATGCTTATAATGTACTATTACATTGCTTACACCTATGGAGTAAAGCTCAAATTTAGGTTCTTGTTTAACAATTTTGATTTCTCTTCCTTCGACTATCTTTTTTGACCAATGGGTAAATTTCTAACTAAGGTTACAATTTCAAGTTTTGATGTGAGGGGTATGTAAGTTCTATCAACAACCAGTAGATATATCAATACAAATCTTTATACTCATAAAGGAGTGACACATATTATTTATAAACCAATCATTAATAAATAAATTATCAATTTGTGACATTAGTCAATTTCTAGTGGATATGAGGATTTATAACACGATTTAGTAGGATGATATATCATTTTTCAATTATTTATTATGAGAGTGACTTTGTCGTAACAGTAAGGTTGTTCCTTAGTAACCATGAGGTCACAAGTTCATATCCTAGAAACATTATTTCCACTTGCGGGATTAGGCTACGTAAATCTACCTTTCTTACACCTCACTAAGTGAGAGCATTATGTATTGGATCATCTTTTAATTATTTATCATTCTATTTTATTTTAATTAGGAGAGATAGAAAAATATTACATGATGAGAAAAGTACCAAAGGAAAAAGTTGAATTCTAAATGTAAAATCGGCATAGTGATAATGTTGGGGAACCTAAAAGCTATCAAAAAACACTTTTCCAAATGAACTCCACTCTCCAACCATCATGGCTTTGGACCATGTTTTCCAACATCCCATGTGAATTGACTCATGTTTTCAATAACTTGAAGAGCATTATGGTCGACCCTAGCTAACAAAAACACGTGATGCTGTCTTCACAAAGCTTTAGCACTTTTGAAAAGTGATTTTCATTAATCAAAGTTAGATAGCGTTTTCACTTAATTATTATTTATGCTGGAAAAAGTTGCAAAAAAAAGTTTTGAAAAGTGTGGATGAGGGGATCAAGGGCCTCAAACGTGTTCTACAAGTTATAGTTCAAAATCATAATTCAAAATTCAAGGAAGTGATGGTAATATAGTTTCATACCAATTTTTCTATACTTATCTGAAAGCATACATGTCTATTTGTATCTCTTGTTATTATTCTTTTTACCTTTTTTTATATATAGTTTCCTAAAGTACATTAAAAAATTAAAATAATATTTATGCAATGTCATTGTAAAGATTTATACACACTAAGTACACCATTTATCATTTATTTGTATTGAAGAATCCATGATTAAACATTATCATTAGATGATACACTGACAGTGTATAAAACTCATGCATTGTCAATGTATAAATATTTCTTTAAAAAATATTGAATATGTGTCCAAGTTTTGGTTTCAAATTAACATTTTATGATGATAACACTAAGAACAATGTTCATCTTGTAAATATTTTTCACGCATAAATTTCATCTCAGCCATATTAAAATGGATGACTAAAACATTTCAACCATTGTTTTACGTGTATGGTAAGACAATTAATTTACTTTCTTCACTTTGGAATTTAAACCATTAAAGAAAAACCCAATAGTTCAAAATTGTGAGTTAGAGGGATGAACAAAAATACAGAGTTAAAAATCCTAATATTTTTTTTTAAATTCTTCCAATAAAAAAATAGTGACATCTACTGGCCAAGGTATTACGTGAATTTTTATGCTAATTGAAAACGTAACATCTTTCTTCTATCTTCCAACCAAAACATATTTAATAAAAATGAGAATATTCTCTTATGAATTTTATATTTAATAAAAATTTATATATTGTCAGTACAAAATTTACTATTCATTTATATTAATTTTATTTTAGAGTTAATTACCAATAAAATATGAATAGTAAATGATATAATAACAATCTAAAAAACTCTTACATTATTAGTGCATACATCTTTTTCTAACTATTAACTAATGTGGATTATTGAGCATGAATATATGGCTCAATTAATTTGGTATGGAAAATTAATATATTCATGAGATCCACGTATAAGCTATATCTCAAACATTTAATTCATTTAGTTGTATACCATGATACTATTATAGTTACTAGCGTGTTGACCCGGCACTCCGTGCCGGTCACCCGCATTCTTATTTTTTGATACAGTACTATGATCTTCATATTATATTATTTAAGAAAAACAATTTAAATATAACAATGCAGTATATAAACTCAATAAAGAGTGAAGATTTAAGAAGATAATATCTGATAGTTAATATGATATACATAAAACTTATGTCAATTTCTCATTTTGTGCATATTTGGTGGAGAAAGATAGAAGATAGTTAATATGTGGAAGTTTATAGTAGTTATTAAAAATATAAAAGGGTAAGTTTGGAATATAGAAAATTATACCATGAGGTAGTTATTACTTGTTTTGCATTTATTAATAGTATAGATATAGATAAATGTTTGTAATTTTTCTAACTTAATTTTTAAAAATTAAGCGGCGGTTGTGTCATTAGTTGTACTCTTTGGGAATGTCATGCAACAAAATATATCAATCACTTCAATAATAGATAAATAGATGCATCCATGATTATTATCCTAACACATACAAGAACCAAAGAATCACAAGGTCCTACCAATTTTTAAAACTTGCATGTCTTAATAAATTAAATATCATATGTTTCTATTCCTTATTTAATTACTATTTTATCCTTAGTTAAGTAAATATCCATAATCTCTTTCTAATTCATGTTGTGGTTCAAAATTATTGTTAAGTGAATAAATTTTAAATATAGATAAGTTCAAAAGCATGTACTATTTATTTACGAATAAATATTTATAAAATTAACACGTGAATGTAGATTGATGATCTTGTCATTGTGAGTTGTCATATCTTTTTCTCATATGTATCATTTTTTGTTACATTCTTTAAAGAAAAATAATTTAATATAAGAAATGTTACATAGAAACTCAATAGAGACCAAAGATGTAAGAAGATTAATCAAATAAAGAATTGAAAAAGAAAAGATAAAAATAAGAAAATGTGTAGAAGAATAATGATGTATTTTGAAAAAAATAAAAGTAATATTTGGAAGTTTTTGATGATTATTAATGGAGGAGTTACAAAAGGATAATCTTCGAATACAAAAGGATAAGCCCATATTCATACTTTTACAATGTTAATTCAAAATTTATATATTTTATTTTGAAGAATTAAAATATTTTTTTGTATTGAGTAGACTTTATATTTAATTTTTTATTGGAGATATTTTATATTATAATATTTTGTTTTATTATAATGCTAGAGAGGTGGTTAATAGGTTTGTGGTGATAACATATTTATATATGATTATATAGTTTTTTTTGTAGAAATTAAAAAGTTTAAGGGTAAAATAGGAAAATGAAATTATGTCATGGTAGTTATTTCATGTTTTCCCTTTATATAGAATAGAGCACACTAATGCTTCTATATATTTCTTTTGAGATACATTTAGAATAGAGCACACTAATGCTTCCTTTGGTTAGGAAAAGAAAATAAAAAGAGAAAAATATATGAGAAAAAGAAGAGAAATAAGTGATTTTTCTTCCCTATTTTTCATTAGATAAGGATTTGTTATCCCAAATTATGTTTCATGCCATGCCGAGGATCAATGAAAATAGTTCATGTCAATTATAAAAATTAAAAGTTCATTGTTTTTTGTTTCAATATTATTTCTGCAGGACATGGTTTGAGACATAGTTTGGGACAATAGATCCGGGTTCCTCTTCCCCTCTCATTTTCTCCTCACTTTGGAGGAGAAAGAGATTTTGTGAGGCCCTCTCCTTTTTTCTCTCTCCCCTCAAACTCTCTCCTAAACCAAACGAGAGAAATATGACATTTCTCTTCAACTTCTCTCCCCTCTCTCTCTTTCTCTTTTATTTCTTCCCTTCCAAATGAAGGATAATGGTTCATAGTCCAAGTGTAACAACTCTACAATAAAATGCACTCTAAAAGAGATCTAGGGTATGGAAGGAAGATGAGACTCGTTGTTTAAGTTGAGTGGGTTAGAAATTATCATATATTTAATATAATTATATCAATTATTTATTTGAGAGGTTATAAATTAAGTGATTTAATTTTGACAATATATAATTGATAATTGATATGGACTTAATGAATGGATACCCAAACAATTGACCTATAGAGGATAATACGAACTCTATATATAAACGTATCAGGAATGATTATGGTTTTCGACACATAAAATCACAACTAGTTTTCCATTCTACCCATTAGATAGAAAACGAAAATCCTTTTGATGAATTCGGGATTTGATTTAGGATGTTCAGAATACCAAAACTCTTCTAAAGCATACCAAAAGAAATAGACACGAGAACATGAATTCAGGTATGTTTTCATATCATTATTTTATTGTGTGTGTGAAAATCATGAGATTCAAGATCCTTAGAGTATTGATTATTCACCAATCAAAAGGAAAATCTAATAAAAAGAAGATTAAATTGAAATTATATTGAAGTGAATGATGGTCGAACAACAAGGAGCACCAAACATGGACCAAATTTGAGAATTGATCATCAATTAGAAATAACTAGAGAGCATCACCATCTACAAATCATGATCATTTAATTGGTAAGCGAGGCAACATTAAGAGTGTCGAGAAGAACCTTAATCAATATAAGAAACACAAGCACTAACCACAACAAAACCATAATAGATTTGAACCACATCCAACAGTTCTCTATCCAATAGGGTTACTATGTACTCTTGATTAATGACTAGTACTAGCATGCAATGTAATCAATGAATCACATACAAATGCGAGTTTTTAGTCTAACACAATGAAATATATATGTTAAGTGTCAAATTGATTACATAACATACACTCATTTTACGGTACTTTAACTACTTAATCAACTCAGATATATGAAGTTATATTTATACATGATAAAAAAAAACTTGTTTAAATGACCAAATATCATTTTTGAAGTGTTTTGCAGGCTTAATATGTAGAAATAATCGGAAAAAACTAAGTTTCTGGACAAAACTCGACCAGACTCAACGTAAGGATCACGTTTAGCATATCAGACATCATCTAAGACCCACACTCAACGCTAGAGTCATGCCTAGCAGAGGAAGACTCACGCTCAATGCAACATGTGCGTTGAATCATGAGCCAAAGAGTTAAATCATTTACCCTCTCTAACTTTTACACTAAGCACACATATTTGCGCTTAGCGCAAAAGGGAGGTGCACTCAATGCAAGAGTTGTGCCTAACACATGTTGGTGCGATGAAAGGTCGCGCTTGACTAGATGAAGAGTTGTGCACAACACATAGGCAGTGAGCTGGGCGCATAAGCCAGCATGCAGAATGATTTAAAGACTTCCAACCTGAGCCATTACACACACTTTTAATATTGATTTGTAATACTTTTGTTATGAGTTTTTAGGGTAGTTTGGCTCATTTGAGTCATGAGATCAAGGTGTGAGTACAAGAGGAGTTAATCTATGCTCAATTGTGTGTGGTTTTATCACTCCATGAGCTATATTTTATCCTTATCTTACTTACACACTGTGAACATGAGTAGCTAAGTCCTCACTTGTTGGGATTAAATGTAATACATGCTTGATGTATACACATTGATTTATATATGTTAAATTCATGAAGTTTTGATTATCTTTGAGTTCTTGTATGTGCTTAATGTTTGCTTTAAGTTTGAGCATAATTCTGAACTTGCATAACTCAAGAGTTGATACATTTTGTAGACATAGACTTGTGTTAACTTGTCATCTCATGTATGTTACTTTGTTGGTATCTAGACATAGAACTAATTATGTAATTTTATAACTCTCAAACTTGTTAACATAGACTACTAGATATAGATGTATGCTTAACAATTCATATAACTTAATCTTATTAAGCTGACTACTAGGTATAGAGGTGGTTTAATAAGGTGATAGTATAGACCAAGACATTGACAGCTAAACAATTGAGGTGTTGTATCTAACTCAATTTTGTATGCATAAATTACTAGACATACAGTGTATTATGTGTGTCATAAATCTTAATCTTATTAGTAAAGTTGCTAGACATACAACTTTGTTGCAAAAGTTGCTAAGTTGCGTAAGACAATAGCTTTTAGTAATATTGAGGTCATTTGTATGGAATAATCCTTACTAAATGAATTTATGTGACAAATCATGTGCATATTGATATTAAGTAAGAAGTTGAATCACAACTCCTTTTATCATTATATTACAATCTCAAATTGTTATTAGGTTATCAAACAAAGAACCTTTTGAACAATAATTTAAAATAATAATTTTTAGTTGAAAGACTAGTATCAATCAACTCATTATATATTTAAAAATCAATTTCTCTATATTTGTTTGTAATACCATTTGATTATTTATATACCAATTTGCCAATTAACAACATATCTCGTACATCACCAAGCCAAAATTCTTCATTCTGGAAAATGGTCATATTAGCTTTTTAATGTACTCATACAAATCCAAAGTGTGGTTGAATAATTGTGAAAATAATGTGGACACGCATTTGAGGTAGTTAAGGAACTCTCCTTGTGGAAAGCATTGGGTTTCAAATTTCAACCCACCATTGATGATAGTCCATAAGAAGCAATAATCTTTGTGGCATGTTCAGCATCAAAGGTCATCCCAAAAGTGAAAACTTATTGCCCTTGTAATGTGTCACAAGATGATTCGAGATATTCTCTAATACAAGAGAGTTAAGTATTGAATTGATTTATTGACATGTGGCAGGAAAAAAATCTAATAGTTCAAATTTTTATTGATTTTTAAATTAAATAACATACAAAATAAAAATTCATATTTCCTTCACACAGTCCAATACTAGAAAGTTCAATGATGGAAAGGAATCCAATTTATGAGAAGTGAATGTTGCTACAACCACATGTGTTATAATAACTTATCTATAGATAACTAGACAACTCTGATACACCTAACATTTGATTTGTCTTGGTTTTATATATTCCACTATTTACTAATATTTGATAGGATCATTCAATAAATTGAACTTAGGGGTGAGTCGGGTTTGGTCTTACCCACTCATCTATTATAGTCTAATTATGATCGGATTTGAATAGGGTCAGGTTTTATTGGATTTAGGGTTGAGCTCAGGTTCAAAAATTAAACTCATTTAATATTTAGGTCGAGTATGGGACAAGCATGACCCAACTCATCCCATTCAATGGTCTCATGTTTGTATGTGTCTTAATTCAATTTTGTATAGAGTGATGACATCATTTGATTGAAAGTATCACTAATTCTCTATTTTTTCATCATATATACATAATTAATAATATTTACATATATCATTTGAGTGGAAAATATATGCAATGACAATGTAATACATTTTTACACTATCGTTGCAACACCCACCATTAAATTTTAATTATCATTGACTCTTTACAAAGAATAATACAGATGAATGGTAGATGATGTAATGATTGTGTATAAATATTTACATCGAAGGTATATATATATTACACTAATATCATTTTATATATCAAATTACATATAGATAATAATAAGTAATATTGAGAATATTTTATTTAAAATGGGTATGCATTATATCTAATCGAATCTAGTGGTTGGGTTCAAAGACAAACTCGATCGATATTTAGGGTCGGATTAGCTTCGGGTCTATGATCTAATTTAGGTTAAGAAAAAGATCCAACCAACATTTATAGTTCGATAAAAAATAAATCTTACCTAATTCATCCTAGCTCATGCTCGCCGATAACTAAACCCAAATAATAACATACATTTAAAGTTTAAAAAAAAGTAATTTGGGATTCTTCACTCCTACTATAGAGAAAAAAAAATAAGAAGATTAACAAGAGTATATATATTTTGCAATCATCCAATTTGGGCATTTAAAATTGGCAGTGTTGATGATGTAAGGTAATCCCTCATTTCAAGAAAGAAAAAATAACTTATTATGCTTAATTTTATAATTTAGTACACATCTCTATTAATTAATATCTAATTTTTTCTATAATAACTAGTGTGTTGATAGTCACTGTCGTACCTGCCAACCCACTTTCCTATCATTTATAATGTGTAGTTTATATATTATAAATGTCAAATATAATATTTTGTATTCTACAGTTGAATTTATTTGATTAAATTGAACATTCACATTCTACATTAAAAAAACTGATAGTTATAATGTAAGAATGAAGAAATAGTTAATCAATTAATATGGACCATATATTGGGTGGAGAGGAACATTGGGTTATATATGATTTTTTTGGTAAAAATTAGTAAATAGTGAGGGTAAAATAGGGAGAACCACAAATTACACTATGATGGATGGTTATTTTGGGTTTTCCCTTTATAAGTAGTATAGATAAATATTATTCTTATTCCTTTTTAAGTCTGATAGTCTGCTAATATTTTTATTGTATAATAATAAATTATTTCTCTCCTCCTTTATTATAACTAGCGTGTTGACATGCACTATCGTGCCCGTCAACCCGCTTTTCTATCGTTTGTAATGTATAGTTTGTATTTTATAAATTTAAATATAATTTCTGGTGCTAAATTTACGGTTTAAAATAAGAAAATAATAAGGATAAAATAAGAAAATAATATTATATGGCTTTTTGGTAGAAATAAAAGATATTGGGGGCAAAATAGGAAAACACAAATTACACCATGATGGGTGGTTATTTTGTGTTTTCTCATTTTAAATATAAGAATTTTCTTGTGTAAAGAATTAGTTTTAAGAAACAAGAATCAGATATTAACAAATAGTTGTATAATATTTTTTAATTCAATAAAATTTACTATAAGAATACATCCCTGAAGACTACACTATATTGATTTAGTAATGTAAGATTCTATTAGATCCTCATGCTGACCAAATATTCAGATTAAATTTTTTAGAGTAACAAACTCATTATGAACAATCACGAACCCAAAAAAATTAATTTCTTAGATGTAACGATACTTTTGGTAACACAAAAAACATCATGAAGATGCTCTAAGAATCATCTCCACTACAAGTATTATCAAAGAAAATAATAAGAAACTTGTCACTCGAATATCAAAGAAGTTAACTTGTCACTCAAATATCCGAGAGATTAACTTGTCACTCGAGTATTGTAGATAAACTTTTAGGTCTTAAAGTGTGAGAGCACAAACCGAGTCAAAAAAACACCTTGACTGGGAGAGAGAGTGAGAGAAAGGTGAGTAAATGGTTATGCGTTTTAGAGAGAGAAACTAATAAAAGAAAGAAGAACTTCTCTCTAATTTTTTTCTACCAACTCTCTTCTTATTCTTCTTTTAGATCTTTCCAAAAACCCTAACCATTTCTCTTCTCTTCAAGATTCTGCTTTCTTTCTCCTCTCGATTTTTTCCTCCCACTTTCTTTCCTTTTTCCGTGGAAAATCAATCAAAATATCCAACTCTTTCTTTCTCCGCATTTCACTTCATTCTCATTTCCACTTTGTTTGGATTCGAATTCCACGAAAAGTGACGATGAAGTAGTTGTTATTGGAGTGGAGGTTGAAAAAATGGATGATCGAGGTGGCTCTTTCGTTGCTGTTAGGAGAATTTCACAGGGTCCATGCCATTCAAGTTCTGGTAAAATTTCTTTTACTTTTTTCGCTAAATTTGCACGTGATTTTCTCCAATTTTCACTTGTAACGTTGTTTTTGTTATTTTAAGTTAATGAATCTTTTAATCCAGATTGAGAACAAGGTTTTTACTTGCGGATATACCTAAATTGCGTTAGTGAGTGAATTCAAAAAGGTTTATTCGCTAATATTGATTTTTTTTCTTCTTCTTTTGATTATTGGGTGCAGTTGAGTTTACTAGATATATCTGTGAAGGTCAAATACGACTGAAGATGTAAAATATTAGTGTTAAAAAGTAAAAGCTGTTTCCTAAGCTCAATGTGGTATTCCTGTAGATCTAGCATTCATGAAAGGCTTTCAAAAAGGATCATAATATACTCCAAAACATTGATTCTAAAAAGTGACTTTTTGAGAAGCTGAAAAAGTGATGTTCTCACAAAACCTGAATTTTTGTCTATTTTCAGCTTCTGCTTTATGGTAAAAGCCCAACCAAACAAGCATGTAAATGCCATATGTGGTTTTTGTTTTTAATCAAAAATCATGTTTTTTTGTCTGTGAAAAAACTAAGCAAATGGGCCCTTATATATTGGAAACTCACATACTGTTATCAATTTTATCTTGGTGTGAGATCTACTGATGAAGTACAGGAATACTGTGGAATACTGTAAACAGGGAAAGTCATGATGATTTGGTAAATCTAGTTCCTGGCTGTATAACTGAGACAAAGTCAGTGACATTGGCTAGCATTGTGATTGAAAAGAATCCCACTTTGCTTGTGATTATATTTGGTTTAGAGTTGGCCAGCACTGGCTATGTCCTTTGCCTCAGATTTGGCAAGAAAATGAATAACTGAAGAAATCAAAATGTTTTTTAAGTGGCACATCATTTGGAAAGTAATAGAAAAGGGATATGTGAAGATATAGGAAAGTGTTATTGTGGTCCAAATAAACTGAATGGTTCTTATTTTATGCCTAGAAACTGAGCTGAACTAAAGCTTGTGTGTTGTAAAACATGATTTCTGTCAATCAACTTATTATAAATTTTGCAGCGCAAAAATGGGAATATCTATCTTCATTTATGGGCATTTTCATTTTGTTACAGCTGAGATTGTAGCAGGATCTACAGCATGGCTTGGTAGAGGTCTTTCTTGTGTCTGTGCTCAGAGAAGAGAGAGTGATGCACGTCCTTCTTTTGATTTAACTTCCACACAGGTATGGTTTTACTGATTTAATGCACATCCTTCTTTTGATTTAACTCCCATACAAGTATGCTTTTAGCAATTTAATTGCTGAAGCAGCAATTTGTTACTAATTCTTGTAATTTCTCTCTTCAGTCTTCCCGCCAAACATGAAAGAAATGTTGTTCTAGAGTATGTGACATATGTAGTAAGGATTCACCATGTTTTTTATTTTTTTGGTTATTATTATGATGATAAGCATCTTCTAAACATAATCAAGATTCAAGAGACCATGTTGCACTTTACCCTTCTACTGAAAGATCAATCTTCTTTTCAAATGACAGAAGTTCTCAAGTGTGTTCCTTGCTATATGCTCTTTTCTTGTTTATCCTACACACTTTCTGTCTAGTATGAGCTAGTCGAAAATCTGATCGTTGGAGAAAATTTATTGAATAGAAATAGCTGATAGACCATTGTGTTTGGTGGTACCAAGATGCTGGAGTTCCCGCCGTATCATCTGAAATTCTGGATGCTTTTTATTCCCCTTCATTTTTTTATGATCAAATTCTGATGCTATGACATACTCTTGTCTTTGCTTCATCTTATTTGTTGAAAAGCTTTATTAACTAAGCCTTGCTTCTTTTTTAATAATTAAACAAAGGATTTGTCTTGAACTCGTGGCAGGCTCTGTCAATACCATCCATTTCTTAGACAAATTTAACTTTTCACATATTTGCAATTTTTCCGTTGCTCTGAATATGTAATAGCTTCCATGACACCATATTTCACATGTCTGGGTTTTTCTATTAAATATTGTTTACTGTATGCCACAAAAATTCTCAGTGCTGATTTTTTTTTTATTCTCAGGAGGAATGCTTGCAGAGGTTACAGAGTCGTATAGATGTTCCATATGATAGTTCTATCCCTGAGCACCAGGTATCCTTTCTTTTAATTTAAGTCTGCATGATGTGTCAATAATCATGAAGTCTATCAAATACCTCAATCTATGAACCCATACTTCATAGCTGCCTGTGGGTTATCACAATATCATATGTGCAAATCCTCTATCTCTTAAGAATGCAATTTAGATTTGTTATTGATGCATTGTTTCAGGATGCCCTAAGGGCTTTATGGGATGCTGCATTTCCTGAAGAAAAACTCCATGGCTTGATTTCTGAACAGTGGAAGGAAATGGGCTGGCAAGGGAAGGATCCATCAACAGATTTTAGGTAGGTATTATTCTGGTTGTCTGCCTCTAAATGCCATATCTTGAGTTCATTCTAACCATTTGTTTCTAATGATATGTATTTGTATATATTTTGTAGGGGTGGTGGTTTTATATCATTGGAGAATTTGCTGTATTTTGCTAGGAATTTCCCGGTATGTCTGCTTATTTTTTATTTTTTTCACTCTTTATGATGCTGTAATAAAAAATATTGGAGCCTTGGGTTTGACTGGGACCAAAATGATTGCTTTGGTTTAGAATTATGAATAAAGCTCATCTGAAGGCCTTCAAAGTGTAACAAAGGAATCCTAGTAGTATTTCATGTAAAAGTAAAAGCTAATTATCATCTAAATTGCTTGAGTGGTTTGTGCACTCAGCCTTTTTCTATTTATAACACAAGAGTAGATAGATGAATCCCTTAAATAAGTATAGGGAAATAAAAAAAGAGAGATAATACAAGTAAATCTAATCAAATACAGTATCTTCTAATTATGGCAACAATCTCAAGACCTTTGACCTTACAGGTTTTACTAGAGTACTAGACACATTTTTGCATTTCTGAGACCCTTGTCCCCCTCTGGGTTTTTGTCCCCATTGATGTAGTATTGGTTAAATGATCCTCAACTGTGTTATGAACCTTAAATCGTTGTCATCTTTGCTATTGATGTCTCTTTCTCATATGACTTACTTTTTATTCTGTAGAAATCCTTTCAGGATCTTTTACGGAAGCAAGAAGGAGATCGATCAGTTTGGGAATACCCATTTGCTGTTGCTGGTGTTAACATCACATTCATGCTTATCCAGATGCTGGATCTTGAAGCAGGTCTGTAAGTTCTCTTGTTATTAATATAATATTTTAGTCCAAGGATATATCATGTCTAAGAGGATGGATGGGGGAAACCCTATATGTATGAGCATTTTTGTTTCTTCTGGATTATGATCTGTCAATTTCATAAGCACTAACAACTTACCAAGTTGAAATTACTGAGTTTTAGGGGGCCTTTGAATATATGTTGGCATAAACATGCTTATGTTATTTTACCATTTACTTTTGCATACTTCAGCATGACAACAATTATCATTGATTATTATCTGGATGATTGTATGTGCCGTATGTAATTAAAAGGGGTTAGATATGCTTAACAGCTCAAGGGAGAACGCCACACTGTGCTAGATATGGTCAATATCAATCCTTGCCTTGGGCGGCACCTATTCTACCATAGAAAGATACATTTATTGTTATCCTATTTTCCTTTTACCGAAAGCCTGATGTTGTCTCTAATCTGAAAAGGTAGAAGAATTTGGTCATTCTAATCCAATTACATGAGCTGATCCCTTATATCTGCGTCCTACTTTTAATCTTTTTTGCTATTTTTTGCATATTACAAAATTGTTATTAAAACTTCAAAGGGGATCCAGTGCATGAGACTTCCACCTAGTGGAGTCTAGGGAGAGAAGATGGAAGCAGCCTTATCCCCGCAGGCAGAGAGGTTGTTTCCATGATTTGAATTCATGACCTCTTGGTCACTATGTACCAACCTTAACTGCAGCGAGGCTCACCCTCTTATTAAAACTTCAAAAAAAGATAAATTTGTCAGTCCCTTGCTTTAAATAAATTATTATTCCAAATTATGTAACACCGGTCCACTACTGTTATCCCAAGTATGGCATGTTATGTGGATTAGAAAATCAATTATATTTTCTGATGTGAGATATGATGAGAATGCTTGACTTTTAATGCAAGTTGTTGCATGAAAGCTGTTTTCCCATGTAATGATTTGAATTTGATTGTGATGATATCTAGTAATGTTCTTTGCCTTTACAGTCAAGCCACGGACACTGGTGGGAGCAACTTTTCTAAAATTTCTTGCAGGTAGCCTGAATTGTTCCCCATTGTTCTCTATTAAGTTCACTTGTTTTTCCTTCGATTTGGAAGGAAGCAGGCCAGTTGGAACTTCACCATAATAAAATATCTTCTACTATAAATTGGCCACCCTCCATTGTATATTTCTCATGGTAAGTAACTAAATCTGTTGTGTGTGTATGACAGAAAATGAATCAGCTTTTGATCTTCTCTACTGCATTACGTTCAAGCTGATGGATCACCAATGGCTTTCTATGCGCGCATCATACATGGATTTTAATGTATGCATTCTTTATCCCGAAAGCTTTCTTAAGATCTCTAGTTACCGCCTTTTGCTTATATCTCCATGTATTTACTTCATGGTATAACAGACAGTGATGAAATCTACACGACGTCAGCTCGAGAAAGAGCTTCTGCTTGAAGAGATAACAAGACTAGAAGATGTACCCTCATACAGGCTTCTCTCAAGATAGATATTGGTGGCTAGAGTCTGTCATTCTACTAGTTTTAGCTAGAAGGTTGTTGAACTTGATGTAATGCTCCTCTTATAATTTCTGTTCGTTCCGATTCATCATTTAACCTTCTAACGTTTGAGTTGAGAGTAATCAAGGAGAAGCCTAAATATGGTGTCATCGAAGTACTAGAGGCAGCAGTTAAGCTTTTTAGTCAGACAAGGATATCGGAGGCGGAAAAGCTGCCAGAGGAGACTGAAAATGTGGAGTTGTTTTCTTAGTACAAATAAGGTTAGATTGTATTGAATTGTGGTTTACCTATATATTTCCTTGATGTCCATTAATGGGCAAATGCAGCTTGCAGTATTGTATTTCAGGTAGGTGTGCTTAAATTGATTGCATCTGCATAGCCTTTGTTTCATTGTTTGTGAAAGAATTAATATACTTTGAGTTGATGTGTAGAGTATTTTAACTAGTGATTTTTTTTGCTGAACTTACATTTTTCCCAATCATTGTATGGATTATGGTTTTATGATCTTGTTCTGATGTTTATATTCCTTAATTCAAGAAATATATCACAATGATCATTTTTTCCAAGAAATATATCACAATGTTTATATTCCTTACATTTTTCCCGATCATTGTATTTTTTGGTACTACCAAGGGTATCCCCGACTTTTTGGGTAAGGAACTATTCCTTTTCGGAGTTCGTGGCTGTCCCTCCCAACAAGTGTCGCTACCAGGAATCGAACCTTTGACTTTGGGGATCCAGTGAGATCTTACCCCACTAAACCAATATCATGTTGGTTCCCAATCATTGTATGAGTAGCTAACTTACATTTAGAAGTTTAATTTGCTTTTTGAATAAGTCCACAAGATTTTTGGAGTATGTTTTTTTTGTGGGCGACAATGAACCATCTCTTGTGAGTGGAAAAGTTCTTCTGCCAAGACAATTGGCATTCGATTATAAAGTCACTTATTTGATTCTCAATATATTTGAGGATTGGCAAAATGTCTTCACTCTATCTTCCATACTAATCGGATGAACTCGAGATATTAATGATAAAATGGAATTCAATTAGAATGTGATGATTTTTGCACCATCAAGCAAGCATGATAAACCAATGTTGTGCGGACTGATGATTATATCTCTTAAGCTTGAATCGCTTTGAACCTGAGAAATTTTGGTTCGGCTTTATTAAACATAGTAAATCGGAATAAGTGAGGAAGTGAAGCATGTGATTCAATTAAAATTAAAAAAACGGAACACTGTTCTAATTTTTTGTTTTATTCCGGTCTATAAAATGATAAAAATATGGAGAAATATTATTTTGATATAATTATATATAATTACTCATTATATAATTTTTTGCATTTATATATAATTATATGTTTATAGATAATGATTAATAATATTTGCAATTTGATGGACAATTTAATTGATTAAACCAGTTAAATCTGATACAAGATTTCTTCTACTTTGGTATTCGGCTTTGAGTTTGACATCATTGTCGTAAACACTTTTAGGGTTTGTTTGCGAAATGAGTTTTGGAGGGGAATAAATGAAAAAAAGCTTTAAAATTATATCATAAGTGTATTTCATGGTTCTAAAACATTTTTTCCCTTCATTCTCCTTCAAAATTTAACTTACAAACAGATGATTAGAAAATATGACAATAATAAGGAATAGCAAGTGAAAAAGATGTGCCTCTTGGAGAATAGTATGAAATGCATCAACAAGTTAATCAAATAGGAAATTGCATGATCAAAATATTAAAAACACATAACATCTTTTTAATTTTTTGAAAGAGTGTATTTTGTTTCCGACAAAGTTAGGGCGACTAAATAAAATGAGTTAATACTTTTATTCTTAAAAATAAAAGTAAGAGTAACAAATTCTCTCTCTCCAGTATTGGAGAGGAGGAATCTGATAGAGAAAATGATCTTCATTATTAAAAAAGAAAGTACCAAAAAACAAGAGAATTAATATGGTATGATCTTTTCAGTCTTTAATAAAATGAGTCAACATTTTTATCATAAAACAAAAATAACAACTTTACTAGAAAGAATTCTCATTATGTTACATTCGATAAAAATCATTACTGATTCAGGAGATGGTAATTCAAAGAGAATTGAAAAGTGTCTTATGTATCTCCCATGCTAACTAAAAATAAATAGAATGTTAATAACAACAAAACCAAAATATTATTCAATAATAATAACATGAACATGATATCTGTGAAGCTTTCTTAGTCAACTAATATTCAGTAACATTATATGAGTGGTTGTCTCGTCTTTTAGTCATTAAAGTTGAGATCCTTATATTAAAATTGGAAGTGATGGCAAAGAGAAAATGGACAACTTGGGAAAGAAGAATGATTCGTGTTGTTGTGTATCTCCCATTTTTATCTCCTTTCTTTTCACCTTCATTGGGCCAGAGAACCCAATGTTTTTAATTACAATGATTAAATTGTGTTTTCCAACATAGATTTTAAGAATTATTTAATTTCTAGTAGGGGTGTTCGCGGTCCATTTGGATCGGTTTTTAGGCAAAAAATGATCCGATCCAAACACGTAATTAACATGCGGTCTGGATCGGTCTGGTCTGTTTATATTAAGATGTCCGATCCAGTCCGATCCAAATATAATATGCGGTTTCGGTTCGGTTTGGATCGGTTTTTTTATAAAATATTAAAATTGCACTTATATTCAAAACTCATAAAAATGATTAATTATTAAGTATAAAACAACAATAAAAACAGTGTTCAGCAACATTAAAATGTGTATAACAATAATATAAGTAAACAACATCATAAAGTAGTAATAAACAATAAGACAATAATAATAAAAGTATAAAATAGTAACAACAACAACAAGATATCAATAATAACAAGACAACAAAACAACAAGATATCAATAATAATAATATGAGCATCGATAACGTAATTTTAATAGTTACAATATTCCACCGATGATTAATAACAATAATACTTTCATAACAATAATACTTGAATCCTCTTTATTTGGTTATGAGATTGATTTAAGTTCTAAAAAAGTGTATCAAATATAATCAATATGATTTAAAACATAGTAACATATATATAAGTCTGTTATAGAATATAACAAATAAAATATATGTACAATTTTGGAGTTGAGACTTAAGATTAAGTTTGGAAGACACTTAAAAGTATTACACACTTAAATTTTACATACAATTTCGGTCCGGTCTGGATCGGTCTGGATCCAAGAGGTGAAACCAAAATCCGGACCGGACCAATCGGTCTTTAAAAAGTAAGTCCAACATGATCCAAATGCATTCGATTTTTGCGGGTCGGTCTATTTTGGATCGGTTTTCGGTTTTATTGTTGGACCGGTCTGGATTTGAACACCCATAATTTCTAGATAACAAGAGTAAAAATTATTCTTAAAGTTTACATTATCATATGAGAAGAAAAATGTATCCATTGAGCATGTATATATTTTATATATTATTATTGTATCATTCATCCTTTATGTGTTAATTGTGTATAAATATTTACATTAATAACATATAGATATGCATCAAAAGAGTCTGTCTGTATTTATTTATTTTTTTGTGGAATAGTTAAAATATTTAGGTCTTTTCTTTTTTAAAAGACTAAACTGATAATGTTAAAAAATATGAGAGACTAGAATATGTATTTATTCAAAAATTAATTAGAAAATTAATTTATAAATATGCAGGTATCCACATGATGGGTATCATAGAACCTGTTACACTCATAAGTTATTATCGCAAATTCTCAATGCGGGTATTTTCACAGATATTCACTGATCAGATTTTTTTTACCATCCCTAAAGATGAGACTAGCATAACCTTCATTGAACCACATCAAACAAAATCAAAAGATAAAAGACCAAAACAAGGTTTTTAGAAGGACTAATTTCAAATCAACACAAAAACATAGGGATGAAAAAAAAGCATTTAAGCTCTTAATTTTTAATTACATTCATTTAAATTATTATTATTATTTTCAAAATGCATTGATAATTAAATATGAGTAATAGATAATACAACAATAATGCATAAAACTTATACACCACCGATGCCTCCATTTTTTTTCTTTCTATTAATATAGTATTTTCGTTGCCCTATTTGTGCCTTCAAAAACCCATAAACTTTGCCCCCAATTCCACTAGAATATTCCCAATTAGAGACAAAATCCTTTTAGATATGCCAAATTTTCATTACAAAAAACATTTCACACTTTCAAAGAGACAAAACCCTTTATACAAATGAAAAAGTATACGCAAAACTGGTACCTCATGTAAACAATAAATAGTAATGGAGGCCTAGTGAAATTGAAAGTGATAGGTGTTAGAACCTTCAATATTTTTAAAGTCTTGACCCTTCAATTTTAAATCATCTGCCAGACACATGTAGATCTTTAACCATGTAGGAGAGTGTGGATAGAATGATTTCCGTTTTTGGTCCTCAAACTCATAATATTTATGGGTATCCGTGTAGGTATTGAGTACGTAACATGTTTTTAATTTTAGTTATAAATTTATATATTTTTTAATAATCAATATATAAAAATATTTATTAATGAAAAATAAGGTATTTATATGTCAAATCAATGATTATAGTTAAATAAATCTAATTTATTATGAAACAATAGAGAATATAATATATAATCATAAAATAATAATAAAAAACTGTAATATATAAAAAAATTAAATAAAAATTTAATTTATAAATATGTAAATATGTAAATAAAAATTAAATAGAGAAACAATAGAGAACTTATTCCTACTCATAAGCTATTATCGCGAATACTCATTGCGGGTATTTTCATAGGTATCCACTAGTTAGATTTTTTTGCCATCCCTACTAACATAACCTTCATTAAACCTCATCAAACAAAGTCAAAAGATAAAGACCAAAACAAGGTTTTTAGAAGGACTTATTTCAACTCAACCCAAAAACATAGGGATGAAAAAAAAAGCATTTAAGCTCTTAATTTTTAATTACATTGAATTTAAACTCGAAAGACTACAAAGAAAGGAAAAAAAAGTCAAAACAATTTGGACCATAGGGACTAAGGTGTACATTTTCAATATAATCTTTTTGGACCATGAAAGCCCAATGTTATTTGCGCGGGAAAACAATTCTCAATTTTTCATCACTCAGTAACTGGAACTTGTAACTAATAGTTAGTGAAGAACATCGATGCACTGAACCCTAACGAAATTCGAAACAAATGCCTCCAAGGAAAAAATCCAACGCTTCTTCTTCTTCTTCCTCTTCCAAGAAACCTTCCAAATTCGGCATTCAACACTTCTTCGATCGCCACACTGCTTCTCAGCAGAAGATTCAACAATCCAATGATGCAAACCCCAACACTGCTTCCGATTCCAAACCTACCACTGATTTTACGGTTTTACCCTCTCCGAATCTTCCAGAACCTTCTGGATCGTCGAAATCAGGACATGTTGTTCTCAGAACGGATGCGCTGGATGCTTCGCATAACAGTGGTGGTAGTAATAACAACGATGTTGATCGGCCGTCGGAGGTTACTCCTCCGGAGAGTTTGGTGTTGCCGGGGAGTGATAATGCGGCGACTGAGAGTTTCGCGGCCGAGGAGTCTCCGGAGATGTCTAAGTCTGTGTCACTTAAACGCTTCAAATTCTCACCTGGGATGGTAAGCACTTTAAAATGCTTAATTTGATTAATTGTTTTGTATTAGGTGTGGTTTTTCGGTTCCTTTTCTGACTTTTTATTGACCCACAAATTGGATTCAAAATGAATTACATGGTAAATTAGTAGGGGTAGAACTAAGAGATTAGAGTTAAGAAGGTCAAAGAATAAGACCTTACTTATGGTTTCGGTTAAATAATTTATATTTTCGTTAAAAAAAGACTACAACTTTGTTTAGCATAACTAGTTGGTAGGCTAATTGAAAGCTTATAAATCGAGAATTAAAAGTTGTGAGGTGGTGTAAACTTTAGCAAATTGCAGAAAGTTGAAGAATTGAGAGAGAAGACGAGAGATAGAAAAGGGAGTGTAACTGCCACTCCTTGATATTATTTCTGATAATATGAAATTGATACAATGAATGAGAAGTGCATTTCTATTTATAGATGATGCCAAGCTTCTTTTACAAGTCTAAGAGGTAGTTTTAGTAACTTCCAGTAACTACCTCACTAACTAACACTAATCAACGAAGTCTTAATTAATACAAGTGAATAGAAAGCTTTTCTCTAATAGCGAATAAGCTAGCTGATTGAATGAGAAGTGTTTGCTTATGTTAACTGGTTGTATTAGAAGTGTTTGCTAATATTAGCTGTTAGAAGTAAAAGGAAATAATTCCCCAACTTATAAGCTCATAAGTTACTTTAGCTTATCAAATAGGAGCTTATATGCTTGTACCTTACTAAAATATGCACCTTTGCGAAACATCAACTCGTAGCTTATTTTTGGTCAAATAAACTACTAGCATATAAGCTCTGTTAGTATTACCAAAACCCTATACATGTTAAAAACATGACTTTTTTAAAACATTGGGCAGCCATAGCCACTGCATGCTATACAAGGTGCCACCCCTGTCATTTAGGACTACTAGTCATTGGTCAGTGCACACATATGGGCCATGTAAGAGTTTACTGATATAAATGGAACCACTTTAATTGTCGCATTCTTGCATAAATTACCTGATTAAAATCACATTGTTCAGCATGTTTTTAATCCAAATTTCATAATTGTTTTTATTTTTGGTTTTGTTTTTAGCCTGAAATTCCAAACGGTAGTCTCTATTCTGCTAAGTATCGAGAGGGTGCAGTTCAGTGTGGTTCTTTATGCATTTGTATTGTTTGTTTCTTCACTCACATCTTTCTGATATGACCTTTGTGGTCGTATATTTTGAGAATATAGTTTATAAAGCAAAGTCAGGATGATGGGGCTGACGAGGTTACATGGAAGATATCTCCAGTGAATGAAAGACTCCAAGCAGTTTCGAAACAGATGCCTGCGATAATTAAAGCACTATCTGACACTTCGAGAATCAACTTGTTGCCATTCCGCAGCTGCTCAGAAAATAAGGTAAGTTTATGAGGAGCATTTCCATTTAATTTGATACATATTAGTGAATGAGATTGTTGTATAACAATGCATGATGCAGGATTCTCTTGATAAAGATGGAAAGGTTGAAAAGTTGTTTACTTCACCTACTCCCAAGGCTTCTGCAAAATCTCTGGTGTCAATGAGTAAATTAGGGTTGAAAAGGATAAACCCAGATCGTGATGTGGATTCTAATATCAGTGCGGGTGCTGTGAGTAACTCTGAAGCATCTAGTGGAGAGAGTCCCTTCAGAACTCCACCATCTTTGTCTTATTGCTCTGATAAGGTGATTCATCTTCTTAATTTTTGGTCCTTACTACCTGCTAAATCTTCCAGTGGATTATCACTATTTTTATTTTTGAAGAAAAATGGGAAACTTAAATATTGTTTTTCCTTGGTTTAATTGATTTCTTAATATTCTCTTACTCTGAAACTTGTTTTCTCCTTATATATCAAAGGATGCATTTGGGTATCTTGTTTTATGTTGCATTTGTCGGTGCAGCTTGTCAAGGATATTGAGCGGAGTGGACCACCTCATCACTCTTATTTGAGACACAAAAAGGTTTGGTTTCTCGTTTTATTTTCGTGATAGCAATTCCCTCAGGTCCAGCTGAACTGCTGAGAGGTCTACTTTAATTAGTACCATACCTGATTGCTTATTGATAATTTACTACTCTTTCAAGGCATAAGGACCGGAGATTCCCAGTTTTTTCTTTGTGGTAAATTAGGTATAAAATAAGCAGTTGGATTGGTCAGGAGATGAAAATGACATAATTTTGGAATAGAATTCATATAACATGAGTGGAACATAAGACAAAAGGATGGTATTTCAAACTGTAAGGCATAATCCAAACCATGCGTACAGAGAAAAAACTGGATGTAGTATTGTAGTAGCACAGAATTCAGCATCTAGAATCAGTCACTTTAGCATGTGTACAGAAAACTTGTCAATCTTTTGTTGCTGTAGTTGTACAGGAAACTATTATTTATATCAGCACTCGATAAAAACCAGTTAGCAGATGTTTTCCTTATATTTTTCAAGGAGAGGATCCTGCTGAATCATTGACACACTTTTTTATTCCCATAGAGGAGGCTTGTGACCTATAACTTGTCATCATTCTATAACCTTATTATATTCAGCAGTTTCAATATGGGAGGATGGGAGGAATCCACATATTAATGTGAATAATTTTGTAGGAATTTCTTGAGCTGTTAGATCAAGTTGAAGATGCCATTGCTGTTGACGATGCTAATGTCTGTAATCAAAGCATTTCCTCTTTTAAATCTCAAGATGGAGTTGCTGATGAGCTTCCTGTCATAGCCAACCATAAAGTAGAAAAGACAAAATCACAAATACCTAAAGAGGTTGTTGGTGTGTTCTCCAATTATATTTTTTTGGTTTTGGAGGTATGTTCTTGTTATCATGCTCTATTTTACTGATTATTTGGATGGCAAAACATTAGTTTTCTTAGGCTTATTGATATTTACTTTCTACATCAGGTGACTGAAAAATTTAGGATTTCTGATTCATCCGCTGCTGGATGCCAATACAAGGTCTAGTAAGGCTCATTGCTATAACTATCTTATTACTTCTAGGTATCTGGACAATGTTTTTTTTGATCCACTGCTCTGCAGGTGCTCCGTTTACTAAATGAACAAACTGGGGAAGAACGGGCTGTAAACTTGTGGGATGAGTGGTAAGTTAGTGTACTCAACTATACTTGAGTTGATATCAATGTGTATATCCTATATTTGTGGCATTACAACAACCCTAAGTATTTGGAGTATCAAGTTGTTTTGTTATTTACTTATTTTAAACTGGTACCTGTCACAGTCAGTGTAACTGTAACTCTTGTTATTTATTTTAGTTATTGCATATAGTTGTACTTCACTATTACTTAAACTACAGGATGTACATGACTTATTTTGTACATAATTTCTAGATTTTGAGACAGAATATTTCATTTCATTATATCCATGATTGGACAGTACATGTGGTATTGTTTCAGAATTGGAGTATAAATTCTGTTACAAATAAGGAAATATATGGGGGAACAAGTCTCCTATAAATCAAAGAAAGAAAAATAATAATAAAGATAAACTTCCTAATCATATCTGAATTGATTTGATTCAGATTTATTCCTCCTAAATTGATACCAATGAATCTGGACAGTTTTTAACATGATTAATTCAGATATATGAGGTGCTAGACACTTGCATGACTCCAATTAACAGTAATTACTTATTCTTGTTTCTCCAGATTTACAATTATTTACTCATTTACTGTAGTTGTTATAATTGAGCACTAAGAGTGTGAGCCTCGATGCAACGGTAAGGTTGCTTGTCTTGTGACCTGAAGGTCATGAGTTCAAATACTAAAAACAACCTCTTCACCTGTGAGTGTAAGGATATGTGCATCTACCCTCCCAGATCCCACTAGTGAGGAGCTTCATACACTAGGCCACCCTTAGTTGTTATAATTGAGCACCCTGAACCGAATTCTTGTACAAGAGTAGTCAAAAGTTTGAGTTCTCAGTTTATTATTTGTCCTGCCTCTCAAGTATTCTCTTTTTAAAAAAATATGTTTCTTGCATTCCTAATTCCATTTCTAAAATATGATAGGTCTTGCAGCGTAGTTGCGCCTGGAGACACTGTGAATGTAATCGGTCAATTTGAAGGGGGAAATTGCAATGTTGATCATGATAATAATTTTTTGATTGTACACCCAGATATTCTGATGTCTGGAACACGGGTAATTATATTTTGAACTATTAGAATATTGCATGTAATGCAATTTAGTTTAGTTATTAATCTGTTGTAATGTTGTTAGGTAAAGTAACTGAATTAGTTTCTAACAGTTACTTTACCATTTTTGCCCTTTCTAGACTTTTTCTATAATAGCAACTTTGCTTTCCCTTTGTTGTATTAAGTTTTCATCAATAAAAGTAAAATCCCTTTATATCTTTCTCTCTCCGAAGCTTCTTCTTCTTTCTTCTTCACATTCTGTTTTTCATCTTCTTACATGGTATCACACCATGGCAACTGACAACAACACAACGACGTTCCGATCCTCTTCTCCGATTTCTCCTTCCGCTGTCTCGCCGCTTGATGCGGTGTCTTCTCCACTTGTTCTTCCGACGTCGTCCATGAAACTCACTGTGAAGAACTATTTGGTGTGGAGACACTTCATGTTAGCCACGCTAACCTCGAATCGTGCTAATTGATTCGTTCTAGGGACGGAAATTCCACATCGTTTTCTTAACGATGATGATAAGTTAATCAATCGCGTCAGTCCAGCATACCTACGTTGGGAAGAACTTGATCAATGTGTATTTTCGTGGATCCTTAATTCTCTATCTGAAAGTCTTCAACCACGGGTGGTAGGTTGTGTTCACTCGTGGCAGTTATGGGAGGAGCTAGATTCGTTCTATAATTCGCAGACAAAAGCACGAATTAGGCAGTTGATTACTTCACAAAAATCAAGAGTCTTGTTGATGCTTTGATCTTCATCGGTACTCCAATTTCTACCTCTGAACACATTGATTACATTTTGGATGGCTTGAATGAGGAATATCAACCGGTAATCACTTCTATTAAAAGTCAAATTGATTTGCCTTCTATTCACAATATCGAATCATTTTTGTTGACATTTGAATTAAGGTTAGAGAAGAATAAACACAAAACTATTTCTGATGCTTTGTCTGTAAATATTGCATTTGAATCTCCATTATCTTCTACTTCTGTTTCTTCTCAACCACGAGCTTCCATCACTCCATCAGTTTTCTACTCTCCAAAAGCTGAATCTCCTAATCCGGCGCCCTATGGTTTTGGAAATGCAAGTAATTTTCGAGGTCATTGTGGTCGTCGGGGTGGTAATGGTGGTCGTCACCGTGGAGGTCGTTATTCCCGTGGAGGATATTCACCGGTGCTTTGTGTATACTGTAATCGTCATGGTCATGATGTTGTGTTTTGCTATTATGCTCCTCCACACTTTGGACTAACATATACACCTCCAGCTGGACCTATGTCATGTGTTGCACCTAGTTATGTGCCACGTCATTCACACTATTCTTCTTTTCAGTCTACTAATGAGCCAACAAGATATCCAACCCACTTTTATCCGGACTATCCAACTGACTTCTACAATGGCAATGGAGGGCACTATGGATCCTCTAATGGAAGAGATTCACTACTTGGACCTGGCCCAACACATCCATCATCTCCACATTATCATAACTATCCCATTTCAGCTCACGTTGCACACAAGGAGCTTCCCTCTTCTCCAACTCGAGATGCAAAGCGTGTTACTTGGTATCTTGACTCAGGTGCCACCAACCATTTACTGCAGATGCTTCACTTGTTCATGAGCCTATTGTCATGGGTAATGGCACTGGAATCTCAATTAAAAGTGTTGGCAATTCTCATCTTACTTCACCTTTTAATTCACATATTTCCTTGTCTCTTCAAAATCTGCTTCTTGTTCCCTCAATCACGAAAAATCTTATTAGTGTTGCTCAATTTGCTAGAGACAACTTATGTTATTTTGAATTTCATCCTAATATCTGTTTTGTGAAATCTCAGGATACTAATGAAATTTTACTCCAAGGGTCACTCACCAAAGAAGGACTCTATGCTTTTCATGACCTTCTTCCAAGTCATCCTAGTTGTCATCCTTCCACTTTTACTCTTACAACAAATTGTACTGGTTTGCCTAACCCTACCACTTGTAATAAATCTAGTATTTTTTCTCTATGGCACAATAGGCTAGGCCATCCTCATTACACTGTTGCGAAGGATATTTTAACACAATGTAAAATTCCTTCTATCAATAAAACTGATGCTGACTTCTGTAATTCATGTTGTGTTGGTAAAGCTCACAAACTTCATGCACCTAGTTCCACTACACTTTATCATTATGCTTTTGAGCTAATATTTGTTGATTTATGGGGACCTGCCCCTGTTTACTCAGTTTCTGGCTTTCAGTATTATTTTTCCATAGTAAATGCTCACACCAAACACACATGGTTATTTCTACTAAAACAAAAGTGAAACATTAGCAATGTTTCAGTATTTTCTTAGGTATGTTCACACTCAATTCACTCACACAGTCAAGGCAGTGCAGAGTGATTTTGGGGGTGAATTTAGACCTTTTAGTGCCTTTCTTAAATCTGTTGGAATTGTGCATAGAATATCTTGTCCTCACACACATCACCAACAAGGTACTATTGAGCGCAAACATAGACACATAGTTGAGACTGGTTTAACCTTGTTAGCTCATTCTCATTTACCTATAACTTTCTGGGATCATGCCTTCATCACTGCAGTCTATCTAATTAATAGACTTCCTTCAATCACCCTCAGTCATAAGTCTCCCTATGAGATGTTTAAACAATTCCCATATTACAAATTTCTTAAGGTATTTGGATGTGCTTGTTTTCCGCTGCTTAGACCCTTTACCGAACACAAATTGGATTCACGAAGCTCTGAGTGCATCTTTCTGGGATACTTCGTGAGTCACAAGGGTTATAAATGTCTCTCTAAGGAAGGAAAAATTTACATATCCAAAGATGTCATCTTCAATGAGTCTCATTTTCCTTCCATGTATCATGTTTCTACTTCTGCTCATAATCCTACTTCTGATTCTGTCCAGTCCACAACAGTATTCACAAAATTCCATAATTCCAACAGTCCTAATACATTTTCTCCATTAGCTTCTGCTCCTGTCTTGTCAAACTCTCCCTCTCTGCCCCATCCAATGAACAATTCTCAGTCTGTTCATGAAATTCCCTTTGAAATTCAATCACCTGCTTTGTCTTCTTCTCCTAATACTGTTCCCCTACCATCTTCATCTCCCATTCAACTCTCCTCTTCCACTTATACTCCCTCTACACCAACAACCACTTCTTCAATTCCCTGTTTCTCTTCTTCTCCTGTTTCATCTCACCCTATGCAAACCAGATCCAAATATGGTATTTTCAAAACTATTCATCCTAGTGTTCATCCCACACAGAGAGAACCAACCAGTGCCAAAACTGCTCTCTCTATTCCAGTATGGCAGCAGGCTATGACAGCAGAATATGATGCTCTCATGGCCTTGAATACTTGGACTTTGGTCCCTTTACCTCCTCTAAAACAAGCTATTGGATGTAAGTGAGTGTTTAGGATAAAAGAAAACCCAGATGGCACAACTAACAAGTACAAGGCAAGACTTGTTGCCAAAGGGTTCCATCAAAGACATGAAGTTGATTACAATGAGACCTATTCTCCTGTTGTAAAACCTGTTACAATAAGAATACTTTTGACTCTTGCTGTCACACATCACTGAATGATTGAGCAAGTTGACATTAACAATGCCTTTCTCAATGGTGTTTTAAATGAAAAAGTCTACATGACACAACCTACTGGTTTTCAACAGAGTGACAAATCCCTGGTCTGCAAGCTAAACAAAGCCATCTATGGCCTAAAACAGGCTCCTAGACAATGGTTTGAGAGGTTGAAAGGTTCTCTCATTAAACTTGGGTTTCAAATAAGCAAGTGTGACAACTCTTTGTTCTTTCAAAGCTCTTCATCTCATCATCTATATATCCTAGTATATGTGAATGACATCATAGTCACGGGTTCATCCTCTACCCTAGTTAAACAGGTTATCAAAGATCTCAGCAACACATTTGCCTTGAAACAGTTGGGCCCTTTGGATTATTTCCTTGGCATTGAGGTCAAGCATAAGAACAATGGTTCACTCTTTCTTTCTCAGGCTAAGTACATTCGGGATCTCCTAGACAGAGCAAATCTATCCACTTCTAAAGCTAACATTACTCCTATGGCTAGCAACTGCAAACTGACCAAACATGGCACTGATTACTTCGAGGATTCCACCTTCTACAGATCAATTGTAGGAGCTCTGCAATATGCAACCATTACTAGACCAGACATCACCTATAGTGTCAACAAGGTCTGTCAATTCATGGAAAAACCCCTCAATTGACATTGGACTGTTGTCAAACGAATTCTTAAATATCTCCAGGGATCCACATCCTTGGGTCTGTCTATTAATCCTGCTCTTGGTTCCTCTGATTCAAAATTGTCCCTCATGGCCTACTGTGATGCTGATTGAGCTTTAGACATGGATGACAGAAAATTAACCTCTGGGGCATGCTTATATCTAGGACCAAATTTGGTAACTTGGTGGTCTAAGAAATAAAATACCATCTCAAGGTCTAGTACTGAAGCTGAGTATAGAAGCTTAGCCTTAGCCTCTCAAGAATTGATGTGGATTGAATCATTGCTTACTGAATTACAGATTCCTTTCACTACTCCTATTATTTTGTGTGACAACCAAAGCACAGTGGCCATGTCTCATAATCCAGTTCTACATAATAGAACTAAGCACATAGAATTAGATCTCTACTTTGTCAGGGATAAGATTCAAGGCAAAACTCTTATAGTGAAGCATGTTCCCTCTGAATTTCAAATAGCTGACATATTGACAAAACCTCTACCTAACAATCAATTTCTCACTTTAAGGAATCAACTCAGAGTTCAAGATTTTGGCTCATCAAGCTAGTACCCTCAGAGGGGTATATTAGAATATTGCATGTAATGCAATTTAGTTTAGTTATTAATCTGTTGTAATGTTGTTAGGTAAAGTAACTGAATTAGTTTCTAACAGTTACTTTACCATTTTTGCCCTTTCTAGACTTTTCTATAAAAGCAACTTTGCTTTCCCTTTGTTGTATTAAGTTTTCATCAATAAAAGTAAAATCCCCTTCTTCTTCTTTCTTCTACCTTTCTTCTTCACATTCTGTTTTTCATCTTCTTCATGAACTTTCTCATTAATATTACAGATTTCCATTCGTTACTAAAATCTTCTTCCTAAATTTAGTAAACCAAATACAGTTTCGGTGGTTTGTCTATTTTTTTTTATGAACTGAAATTTATTTCACTATCTAATTATGCAAATCATACAGTGAAGCAAAAGAATATTGTAATGCTGTACTTAAGTAATAAGTAATAGTGAAGATACTACATTTTTAAAAAGGAAAAATCGGAAGCCATGAGTACAAGGGTTTGAAGCCCTACGAAAACCATGTTGGAATTTGATAAAATTAGAGAAATAGAGAGAGAGAAGAGAAAGGAAACTGAATCTTAAATTGCGTTTATTGATTGTAAAGTTATGTTTACACTTTAATGCAGGCTTTAGATACCTGCTTCATTCCCTAACTAGATTGGTAACTACCTAACCGAACATATAGCTAATCTAACCACCTCTTGTGGCATAGCAAGAGGCCAACAAGAGTTGTGTGAAGTGCATTATTGTACTGCCCTCTAAAGTATACAGTATTGACCTCAGTGCATACGTTAAAGTCGAAACTGCTATTTTGGTCCCTCAACTTAGTTTATCTCCTCAATTTAGTCTCTCAATTTTTTTCCATCAGTTAGTGTTGCAGTGTGGTCAGCTTTGGCCTCAAAATGACGCCATTTTGGGTCTTCTTCTTCTCCACCGGATCTGCCATGGTTGATCCACCGTTATTCTCCATCAGCATTAGCGACCTGGAGGAGCAACAGCAACCACCACCACCATTAGTGATGGCAGCAGCAATGATGCCAGCAAAACTGACGGATATAGAAATGGAGAAGAGGACCAAAATGATGCCCGTTTTGATGGGTTTACGGGAAAGTAATGGAAATTGACTTATAGAAGGACTAATGTGAGGGCTTAAACCAAAGTTGAGGGACTTAAGTGTGAAAAAAATATTGTAGAAAGTTGAGAAAATAAATTAAGTTGAGGGACCAAAATAGAAGTTTTGTCTACATAAAACTAGTGCTACTCTAGTACTATTCTAGTGACATTTAACCTATGTGGCTTCAAAATGTTGATTTAAATATTTTTTCGTAGGACATGTATTGTGCAATTCATAGTCTTATTCAGTGTTGCCCAATAGCGGCCATGGCGGTGCCGTTTTTTAGGCTACCACCATTAGTCATTTGGGAAATCCCGCCATATGGCCGTGTCTGCCTTTTTTTTCCAGTTTACTTCCTTTTTTTTTTTCCAGTTTACTTTATATACAAATTTAAAACAATTATTTAACAGTAGCACAGTGTATTCCAAAAATAGGATAACACACAGTATGAATGTTTTGCATTTTATATTTGTGTTTTGCTTTGATTTTTAGTTGTGGCTCTTTACAAGACTTGTTAGTATTGTTTATTTTACTTTTTATCGATCTTATGATGTTATGAGACATTGATACTTAATGATTTTTATTAAACTTTATGTTATTGTATTATTATTTTATTTTTTCTATTATGTTACATTTTTTATTTATTTTTTGTCATCCGCCATTATGATGTCCGCTATTTGCCCGCAACGCTTTCATGGCTGAATTTTGACAGCCGCCATCCGCCATCGCCATCCGCCATGGGCAACACTGGTCTTATTAAGTTTCATTAATATTTGTTGTTGTGTTCAACTTACGGAATTTGGATTCTCTGGTTTATTTTAAATAGGTAGGTTCATTGTTATTCATGGCTCTGAACTATTAGGAACTAATCTCTGTTTTCAGTTTAGATATCTGTGGTGGATGCCCCCATATATTCTGTTCAATATATTTTATTTTATCTACAGATATGTGTATGTTATATTTATCAATATATGCATACCTATTATTCCTAATACAAAGGTGTCTTCCAGGTTGCTTCCAGTTTCAGTTGTGCAAGGAGAACTGTCTTAGATGAGAGGATAAAATCAAACGAGTACTCAATTGCAGCTCTAACTGGAACCCTGCTTCACCAAATTTTCCAGGTCTCTAATATTCATTATGTACCCTATAAGATTTTTATATATGTACTCTTATATTCTTTCTTTCCTATAAGTCTGACATTATGGTGTCATTTGATTCATGTAGCCGACCCCACCTAGTGGGATAAAGGCTTGGTTGTTGTTGTTGTATGAATTTGGCATTAAGCTTCTCTATTTCTTTTTCCTTTAACTTTTTTTTCATGTGGGGCGTGTTTGGTTTTTTGTTGTTGTTGTTGTTGGGATTAAGGCTTGGTTGCTGTTGTTGTTTGGGTGTGGTTTGGCTTGTTGGTGCAGGCTGGGCTTATAAAAGTGTCTCCCACGGTAAACTTCTTGGAAGAATATGCAGAAGTGGTATTACAAAGAAACGTCGAAAGTTTGTATGCATGCCAAGGTATTGATTTCTGAGATACTGTGTTTTTATATGTATCACTTGTTTACATGTACATCATCTAGGAACCTACTCATAAGAGAATTTTCTCTGATGTAACTTGTTGATTGTTGACTCTGGACCATTTGTGTTGGGAGTATTAATTTGTTCTTCATGTGAATATTGCAGAAAATGAAGACAATGTTCGCAAAACCTTGATTAATTCTATCCCAAAATTATTGAGTTGGATCGGACAGTTCAAGAATACGGAGGTGCGTCAAAGTAGTTTGTGCTTTCTTCTGAAACAGATATGTTGAGGGATTGGGAAGCTTTGTTACATTGGGTTTCTTCTTTTTGGCCTTTGTTTCCTTGTTTCTTAGGATGTCTCCTTATCCTTCTCACTCTGTAATTCTTCCTCTACATCTCAATAAGTTTCTTTATTAAAAACATCATTGTTGGTCAGAATATAAGAGGTTAGAAGGGAAGGCTTTTTTGAAACTAGCTTGTAGCATGTTTTGGCTAGAAACTGCATATTTCAGATACCATTTAGTTTTGGATGGATATTCATTTATTTACTTGGTGCCTAGGCATTCAGTATTAAGATGTGCGGCTGTTATGCATGCAGTACAATGTGCTACTCTTCTTTTTTGTTGATATACTGCTTTTACATATTCAAATTTTACTTCAGTAAAATATTTATACTTTACCATTAATTTTGTTAATATGGTTGGCTAATGACCTGGGGTTTTGACAGGAACGAAAAAACCCCAATGTTAATTTCAGATTTGATGATTGCCAGAAGAAAGTTATCATATCTGAGGCAAGTTTACATGGTCTCTTGTATTTAACTGACCGGTCTTACATATATTATTATGCATATATAATAGATATGCATGTGTTACATGAAGTACAATTATACCTAAACAAGTTGTGTGGGGAAACTTCAGGCTCTAATGTTTAAGTGCTTATTTGTCTATTGGAATGTATCTGCCTTTTCATTTTAGTTACTTTGAAGGATACCTATCCCTGTTCTAAATTGTTTATTTCTTCAGTTCTATTTGCTATAATTTAATCTCTTGTAGAAAGTTTAGTCTGTGTGTTTATTTCACTTAGAGCATGTAAATTGATGGTAGTTAGATGGTGATTAGCAGAGCCTAGTGGTTACTGAGTTAGTTAAATGGGTCTTTGTTCAGTTGTGTTTGATAGTTAAATAGACGGAAGTGTACAGGATAGTAGGATTCAGATTTCAGAGACTTTCAGTTTGTAAGAACAGAGCTATTATTGCTCAGTTGTGAGAGGGGAAATCCTTAGAGGAGGGTCTTTCTCCTTTTCCTCTTCAGATTCAATCAATAAAATTTGTTCGTTCATTTTCTCTGTTTTTCGTCAATTTCACAACCTTTTATTTGTCCTCCTAATAGTATTGCATTAATATCTATTGATGATCTTCTCATAATTTCATGTTACCCATAAAAAGAACATTATATACTCTTAGAGACGCTTGTGTTTAATACAGGTAATTGATATTGAAGAGATGGCATGGGCTCCTAAATATGGTTTGAAAGGGATGATTGATTCTTCTCTTAGAGTGAAAGTTCAATCAACAAAAGATGAAGGGGAGAAGATCATGCCATTAGAGTTCAAAACTGGAAAATCATCAAATAGCCAGGCAAGATTCTGGTGCTTACTTCTAATCAACCATAAAGTATGAGAGAAGATATACAACGAAGAAGTTTAAAATTTAAAACACCAGTAAGATTGTTATTGTATTAATTATTTATGATATATTTCTCTTCCAACTCTTCCATGTTATATATCTGCAGTCATTAGTAGAACACCGTGCTCAAGTAATATTGTACACTCTCCTGATGTCTGAAAGGTGCAAACTGTTCATTCTTACAGCACATATATTGAAGAACTTTTTTCAAAGAGTAGTTTTCATCCGATTTGTTCTGTTGATATTAATAGGTACCAGAAGACTATTGATTCTGGTCTTCTGTACTATCTCCAATCAGATCAGACACAGGTAAGTTCATGTTGCTTAACATCATCTGTATTTTCATTAATAAGAAGGTAATATTGTTTTAAATTTTTATCACAGGGTATTGTTGCTGAAAGATCTGACTTAGTGGGATTAATAATGCGACGTAATGAGCTAGCCAGTGATATTCTTAAGGCATTGACCTTGCAACAACTGCCACCAATGTTACAGGCATGGACTTCTCCATATTCATACACACTGTATTTTTAATATCTTTATCAGCTTGTCATAATAAGTCTTCATCTTCCGATTGTAGAGTCCTAGCCTTTGCAGAAGTTGTCGCCATCTTGATGTTTGTAGCATTTATCATAAGGTACCCTTTTACCATGTGAACTGTATCAATTTAACATACACTTTTGTAACTACTTTTGGCATGGAATCTGTCATTTATTTAACTGTTGATTCTCTTTTTATTTTTTAATTTCCCACTTAGACAAATGCTTTAAACACAGGTGACAGAGAAAAAATGTTTTTCTAAGTTAAATTTCTATGTAAATTAAATGTACATTTTGGTAATTGCGTTTTACTTCTAAAGTTAGGAAACCATGCTTTAGAGATTGTACTATTTAATGAATTCGACAAATGTCAATATCCAATATTTTTTGTTATTGTTTTGGTAAAAAGTGAAATTTAATGACAAAGAAGAGAAGTACAAGGCGTCGGGATAAAATGTCCTCCACCAGAAAACTGCTAAAATAAAAAATTATAAAGAACCAGCAAAATATAATTAAGAATAACAGTGGGCAATCTGTATGCAAACCAGAAATGACAACCCCCTTAAAAGACAGTGAACTGAGCACCAAAGTGAAGCCAAAAACCATATTCTATTCCTCAACATCACAGAAATACTGAAGCACACTGAAAAATCTTACATTCCTCCAACCATACGCAGTACAGAATAACAAAACTTCATAGTTCCAAGAATCTTGGCATCTTTTGTTCTTTCAAACTCTTTAAACCTTGTTGTCAGAGAGGTCTACTCTTTAGAGAGTCTAGGCAAACCTTCTCTTTCCCAACAACACTATACAGCTAATTCCACAGGGAATTAGCAATCAAATAGTCTTGGCACAAATGTACAACTGCTTCAGAGTTCATGCACATAATCCAAATACTAGGGGAAGTGTCTGTTTTAGGTCTCCGAATCTGAACTCATTTTTATTAATCCTATTCAGTACCATAGTCAAGACCAACGGTTTCACCTTAGAAAGAGGTTTGAATTTCCAAATTAGTTTTTTAACAGAAAACTTCTGTCCACTAGGAGAATAAGTTAAGAAATGACAGATACTTACAATGATAGCCACTAGAAGGGTCAAGAGTTCAAAAATATCTATCCTGAATCGAAGAAATATTGACATTTTCTTGAAAGTTGGGATTTTAAATCTTGTCCTTCTTTCATTAAGATTCCCTTCCAGATCTTGATTAAACAAAGTAATGCTTGTGTAATATAATTTCTTCTAAATATATTGGTCGTCATCACAATTTTGTAAGGCACTGTGTTATATATAATATATATGAAAGCAATTGCAGGTTATTAAAAAACCTTTACACAATATTTTAAGACGGAGTTTGTCATAATTTATTGCCTAATATAAGCAGAATCTATTCTTGGCAATATGTTTTTTCATTTGTTTTCTGGCACTTTACAAAAATGCTTTAGGCACATGGTGGAAGCACAGAGGGCAGTGGACTGGGAAATGTGTTTGATTCTCATACTAATCACCTGACATCTACTCATTCTAAGTTCCTCTGCCATTGGGATCGACTAATTGACTTAGAAGCTAAAGGGACTGAGGTGCAATTTTTAAAGTTTCTGTTTTAGTTTTTCTCTTCTGAGGTTTACTATTACTTTAATTAGCAAAGTCTTCCCCTTTCTATAGATAAAACTTATTTATCTCTCCACTTCACTGTTTCAGCTTTTAAAGAAACAAGTATGGCGATCACATGGCTTGAAGAATCCAATCAATGGTGGCCTTTCCTCTATTGTTCTTGATTCTTCGCATGGAATTCCTAATGATAAATCTCCAAAAGACAATTATTTCATATATCGTTTTGTACGACAAGATACTTCACGTCTCTCTGAAGCATCAGATGGTGATCCTTCTAGTGCTTCTCCAAATGATTTAGATCTCACACTTCGAAGTGGAGACCACGTGGTATGAATAATTTACATTTTTAAAGATAAATGTCTACATGTTTGATAAAAATCAAAGTAGTTAATGGTGGATGTGGTGCCGAGTGGCTGTAAAACACTATATAAGTACAATGGATTGGGGAGAATCCGCTTTAGCAAAGAAAGCAGGCCGATGATAACCTCTATTTTGGAAAGGATGCACAACAGAGGATAACCTCTATGGGCAAGGTGTCACAAGGACCATTGTTATCTTTGAAATTATAGCTCTCCAATCCAGTTAGAAATAGTTGTTGAGATATCAGTAGTTATTATAAGATATATTCTGACAATGTCATTAGAGTTATTATGACTATGTTATATATGCATTTGATGTTATTTCCATAGTTGGTTCTAATCCTTAAATTTTTAGGGATTGATTAGGCTGTTAGTGTATATAAATATTTTATTATATCAAACATTCATGAAATACAAGTTATATATTATTAACATATTTAATTATACTCAGTAGATACCAGACATGGTTGAAAGGTGTTGAGGTGAATTTTGGCTAGTCCAACCCTGGGAACTACTTAACTTAAAGGGAATTGTTGATTGTTGGTTGTCCATCACTCCATAGTAATTGTTGCCAAACACCACCTATATGTAATTTAAATGGAACTGTAACTTTTGGAACTATGGATTCTATTTAAAGATGACATAAAATGTGTCTTACATTTATGTTCCTTCTTCATTAGCATTTTCAGTAACTACAACATTGCTTTCTTTTATTGCCATTCTCTTTGAAATTTTATGCACTCATCACTTTACAGAAATGATGTAAAACACCTGTATTTGTATGAGTATTGGTTGCTAGAAGTGTTGTCCCGATCTGTGTTTCATGTTTGTTGTGCACTTATGCCAAATTGAATTACAAATATAATGTTTCATCTATTGCAAGAAATTGTGATTGCGCCTATTCCTTGTCCCTGAGTTATTTCAATAATAAAAATAAACTGGAATTACACTTCATACAATATTTTTCTGTTTCTTCACCTATTTTTTCCTCTCTAATGGCAATTTTAACTGGTCATGCCAATAAGTCTGTTAGAATATCCTACATATGCTAACACTTTGTTTGGATATATATACATAACCTATTCTCAAGTAAGTTGGTTATGCAAGCAGTGCAAGAGTGATTTTTGTTTCTTAACCAGAAAATGGATGTTTAAAAATAAGTGCCTTTGCTCAAGGGATTGTGTTATGCATATTATTTCATCATTTGATTGTCTTACATATTTTTTTTTGTAACTGTTTAATTTTTTGAGTTAAATTTTAGATACTGAGCAATGAATCTAGCCATCAAACTATTGCAAGGGGGGTGATCTCAGATATTAGTCAGATTCATGTATCCGTGAGTATTATAGTAATTGCAGGTTTTTTGTTTGACTTTTCCCATTTTGAACTTGATGTTAGCTTTTTTTTACTTCCTATGCTCATTTTTATAAGCATATACAGCCAAAGACAAGGTGAGAAAATCTTTGGCTGGATATCCGTTTTGTTGAGCTGCTAGTTTCAAATTAATAGTTACTTTTAAACTTCTTCCAGGTTTCCTTTTCTAAATGCTTAAGAATTCCTGGTAGGTCTTCCACTACGCACGATCTCCTTGAACAGGTTTGGAGACTTGATAAGGATGAATATGTCACATCATTTGCAATTATGAGGTGCTTCACTGACTACTGTTTTATTTAAACTTCATTTTGCATGATGTATGCTGGTGATAAAAATGATTTAATTATGTAACTACTTTCTTGTGCTTTTGCTGAAGGTTTAATCTTGTACAACTGTTTTTGCAAAATGATCGAAGTGGTCATCTGCGGAGAATGATTGTTGACCTAGAGGTGAATTACTTCCTCACTTTCTGCATGCCTTCCCCTTTTGCAAAATCACTTTTTACTAAGTATTTCTCCTTTTTCTATACTCCGGATGGCATGATGAGTGTAGGCTCCTAGGTTTGACAGTGGGTCTGTAGTTAGCCAGGATCCAGCGATATCCTATGTTTGGTCGGAGAAGAGTTTGAATGATGATCAACGTAGAGCAGTTCTTAAGGTTTGCAATAAAGCTGACATTTCTTGAATTCATTTCCTGATTTTTTGTCAGTGTTGCTTTAATTTTTCATTGGAATGATATTTCTATTTGGCTCTCCCTTGTTAATGATTGCCAGATACTTACAGCAAAAGATTATGCACTTATATTAGGGATGCCTGGAACGGGGAAGACATCCACAATGGTTCATGCTGTGAAATCCTTGCTGATTAGGGGCACATCCATTTTGCTGACGGCCTACACAAACTCTGCTGTTGATAATTTACTCATCAAATTAAAAGCACAGGTACCCATGCTTGTATACTAGAACATCTTCATGTATTTAATCAAAAGCTTATGTGCCATTTACTTGAATTTCCTCTGAACTATTCTGCATGGGGCTGAATATATGATTGCTTGGTCAACTATGAAAATTTGAATAAACTAAATAACACTATATGTATATTGTACCAAAAAATGAGGAACATGTTAGACAATTTAGAAACTCTCATGTCCCTTCATCCAACAGCTTAAACTTCTGGGAGAGCTTTTTCTGAACTTGGTATCAAAGCTAAATGTCATGAAAGTTGAGCTACCCACTGAAAATATGTATACTTCACTCTCCAGATTCAAAGCTG